>NC_089789.1:38731105-38846105 GCF_040412425.1 Macrobrachium rosenbergii
AAATAAAATAAAAAAACATGTATTTATGAATTTCCAAGTAGAACAAGTGACGAGGTGTACATTGGTAAATCCATAGGTTTTAAAAGAAGGAAATGAGAACGCAGTGACGTCATTAGAAAATGAGTTGAAAGCAGTGCTGTTTTCAAACAAATGACAGAGGAAAATAACCTTATTCATTTTAATAAGATTGACAGATTGTGTAATAAAAATCCACAATTATAAAGCAGATATATTACTGTGTAAAATAAACTAAAATAAACAATAAATGATTGTGGACTTTCATTACACAGATTGTTTTTCACGAAATTGTGAATCTCTCAGCATTGACAGATCAGTAACTGTACCAGCACACATAGACAACATCTTGTTGAAGCCATTTGAAGTGAAAACTTATAATTTTGTCATTTATTAAAGCAATTTCGAATTGCATTTCCTATTGAATAACTTCGTCAGGAAGAATTGAACAAATACAAGTAGGTTGCTTAAGCTGTGACGGTAATTCTATTAATTTTCCTTATGGGGTATACTAACTATTTTTGCACCTCTTTAAAATTCTAATTAGTTATAATCTGAGGAAGAAGGGAGATGGTACCTTCAAAAGCTAAGTAATGTGTGGTGGAGATACTGCAGATATTTTATATATATATATATATATATATATATATATATATATATATATATATATATATATATATATTATATATATATTATATACACACATACACACAAGCACACACACATTTATACAAGGTATTTTCTGTATTATGTGTGCAATGTAGCCTATATATATATATATATATATATATATATATATATATATATATATATATATATATATATATATATATATATATACATACTATATATATTATATACATACATACACACACACAAGCACACACACATGTATACAAGGTATTTTCTGTATTATGTGCAATATAGCCTCACACACACACACACACACGTTTGTACAAAATACGATTGAGAGAGCAGGGGGAAGGGACATTGCACCATTTTTTCTGTGGTAGATTAACATTCTTTCCTCAGTCGCTCACAGATAACACACAGTTTAACGAAGAAAGCCCGCGATAAGAGAGTTGGGGCTGGGGGGACGGTGTTTGGGGAAAGGAAGTATTCACATACCTGTTTCTCGGACCCGGTTGTTGGTAATGGTGAATTGGGGTGGGGAGGGGGTGCCATCCTGAAGGACCCGGAGGTTGACTTTACTCAGCAACATACAAATCCATATATGGAAATATGGAGTGGTTCGTGCCAAGCACCAAGCGCGCGTGCCCGAAACGTCATCATTGCATGCACGTGAGGACGGGTCTAACTACAAACAGACATATATATTCATGAGCTATATATATATATATATATATATATATATATATATATATATATATATATATATATATATATATATATATATATATATATATATACATATATATATATATATATATATATACATACACGTATATATACATATATATATGTGTGTACATTATATAAATATAAATATATACACATTATACATATGTATGTGTATTTATATATACATACTGTACATATACTGTATATATATGTATTATATATATACATATATATATATATATATATATATATATATATATATATATATACATATATATATATATATATATATATATATATATATATATATATATAAATAAATATGTCTGATAGTAGTATTAATAATCTTTTGAGAAGCTTTATATACCCAAGGCCAGAATTTCAATTGATTCATTGTTTTGATTCTACTCGTATAGCTTGGTTGGGAATAGTCTGGAGGTCCACACCAGGCTTCCTATTGCCTTTCACACCATACCAAACTTTTCCTAAGGGCTTAGGATAAAGGATTAATGCTGTATAAAGTCAACTTATTCTAAACTATCCAACTCCCATGGGGCTAGTGCCGTCAGTTCATCTCACGTGGTGCACTGTAGGCACCACTCAAGGGTCTTTGCAGCGTGCCTTCGGCCCTTAGCTGCAACCTCTTTTAGTCCTTTTACTGTACCTCCGTTCATATTCTCTTCCGTCTGATTTTCCACCCGCTCCTAACGATTGCTTCATAGCGAAACTGCGAGGTTTTCCTCCTGTTACACCTTTCAACCTTCCTACTGTCAATTTCCCTTTCAGCGCTGAATGACCTCGTAGGTCCCAGCGCTTGGCCTTTGGTCGAAATTCTATAAAAGTTAAGTATACCTTAGTTTAACCAGACCACTGAGCTGATTCACAGCTCTCCTAGGGCTGGCCCGAAGGATTAGACTTCTTTTACGTGGCTAAGAACCAATTGGTTACCCAGCAACGGATTGATTCTATTCTGTTCTAAACTATATATCAAACTGACCAAATTCTCTCTTTGAGTGAAATTGGGATTGACATGACGGTAGAATTTTGCAACTTTGCCTGACCTTTTTTTTTTTAGGTTTTGTGTCCCCATCTCATGTCGTTTTCGAAATTCCCCCCCCCTCCCTCCCCCCTTTTTCCAACCGAGAACTACGGTTAGGCGTTTACCCCAAGCGAAGGCGCAATGCGTTTCTATCCTAATACTGTTTTTCTTGCATTTTAATACATTTTTATTTACTTATTGATTTATTATATTTTTTTTTATAAGTGAGATTTCTTTCTGTATTTCCTTTTACCTCCTCTTACTTCTTCCTAATGAGCACCATATTGTTTGGAAGCTTGAATTTCAAGACAGTGGCCCCAGTGGGCTTGTTCCATATGAATAGGTTTCATCTTTTGAATAATAATAATAATAATAATAATAATAATAATCCAAGAAAAGCATCCGATATTAAGAACAGTTCACTCAGCCACACACGACGGAAAAGAAGAAGAAGAAGAAGAAAAAAAGCCGAACAATTAAAAATAAAAAAACAAAAAAATTGGCTAACCGGAAACCAAGGTGGGAGACGACATCAGGAGTCGCTTATCGGGAACAAACTGTTCCAGAATTCGCGTAAAGGAAATTAAAGATGCTGATTTGGGTATCTGATGGGGCCTTTCGCCCGCCGGTATTTTCGGGAAACGAGGTATGAGGAGGCAAACTGAGTCAAACGGATGATCTATTTATTTAGAAATGGGAAAAGTAATATATAAACATGTATATATATATATATATTACTTTTTCCCAATTATATATATATATATATATGTATATATATATATATATATATATATATATATATATATATATATATATATATATATATATATATATATATATATATATATATATATATATATATATATATATATATATATATATATATATATATATATTTATGTAAAGGGCTAAGCTTAACACGAACTTTTTATGCAAAATTACCGGAAATGTTAAACGAATTATACGGAAAACTGCAAAACAAATAATTTTTGCTGGAAATAAAACGAATTTGATAACTTATATGAAATGTGGATTTTGCGGAAAACTTTGAAAATGAGCCCTATTGCTCAATTAAAATTTAAAGAAAACCGCACGACAGCGACAGACGGGAAACGAAACCATTAGAAAGAAAATAATATACGTAATAAAGACTCTCTCTCTCTCTCTCTCTCTCTCTCTCTCTCTCTCTCTCTCTCTCTCTCTCTCTCTCTCTCTCTCTCTCTCTCTCTCTCTCGTTAATGCATTGCAAATTTACTGAACAAGTATTGTAATAGAACTTGGAACCCAATTATCAGTGAATAATTGCTATCAATATTTTTGAAATGAAAATACTGATGAAACGTAATTCTAAAAGCCTCGTGCTGAAATATGGTAACGATTTTTTTTATCTATTTTTTATGGTGTTCGTATAGGCCTATAACCTATCGTCGTCTGAGAAAACTATAGATCTTTTATGTATTATTATTATTATTATTATTATTATTATTATTATTATTATTATTATTATTTATTATTATTATTATTATTATTATTATTTACACTGCTAAAAATAACACAAAACGTTTTGACTAGAAAATTTCTCGAAGCCTATGCCACAATTTTTTTTTTTTTTTCGTTAGCTGTTAAACATTTATAACCGTCAACTTTTCTTCATTCCATTACTTGGACAATTCCCAATTTTAAAATTGGCCCATCTTGGGCTCCTAAATTTGACCTCGTTCTTTTTCTTCCCCTGGGGTTGATTCAATTACCGATATCCGACCGTCACCCGCCATTAATGTTTCCCGCCAAAACTGAGTCACAGCCGTTAAACTTTTCCGTAAGTTTATTATTCAATTTTTTGCTTATTTTGTATACAACTCGGTAAATTCTTTATGATATTTTATCTTCATTTTTATGCGGTCATAGTGAGGCCTGAGATATTCTGGTGTGAGTGTTTCATGTAACTTATAGGCCTAAATTTCTTGCTAGTTCAGGTTACAAAAGTCTGCAGTAATTTTTTTTATTAACTTTATTTTTAGTAGTTATTTTGTTCGTAAGTCTAGATTTTAATTCTCAGTCAGCAAATTCCTAAACTTCAGTTCCAGTTTTTTTCGTATGGATTAAGACCACATGTTGAAAAATATACTTCAACAAAATATGAACCATTTTACAAGCCATACATTTGGAAATGAAATATCGGTCATGTAACGTGAATGTATTTTCCACGCCAAGTCCGACGATGCGGCTAGCGTAATGTCCTTAATATCTATGTGTTGTTGTAGACTGAGCTGGCCTTATGCCAGAACAGCCCATAATCCATATCTATCTTAACAGACTTAAAGCCAGCGTTGAGGAGTAGAACTAGACCTAACCATGCGGGAAGTGTGAAAAACAAAGGCAGATAATAAATAAATAAAATGCTGCAGCCTTACTTAATTTTAGTCTAAGTGGTATTAATGGGATCACTTAAAAGACCTTCGTTTAAACAGAAAAGTGACGGTTTGTCTAGCAGATTAAAAAAATGGTAGACAACCTTTCACCACCACGATCTGAGAGAGAGAGAGAGAGAGAGAGAGAGAGAGAGAGAGAGAGAGAGAGAGAGAAATACCTCTTGACCTTGCAAATACGTTTACCCGTCCCACCAGAGGCGTGTGGAATGTAATCGCTTGCCCATGGTTCGTACTTCCAGACGTTCGGCTTCAGGAAACCCGACCAAATAAGGCAAGAGACGTTTCGGATGTTTGCCACTGAAACTTGTCATGTTCGACCCCCTCCCCCCTTGCATCCACTCCCTACGACCAGTCGCACCCCTTCATCTTGCCTAGATCGTTTCATGACGTTTGTATATTACAAAAAAAAAAAAACTTTAGGTCGTCCCCTTCCTTAGCATGACTCATTTGACAATAACGATTATAAAATCGTGACTCGGTGACGTCATCAAGTTCTTAGACCAACCCTTATTTTCGATCGCTTTGGTATAATTGTTTCATCATTTTATGGCTTTGGGAGGTGCGAATAAATTTTCCGCCTTTTAATATTATTTGTTATCATTGTTGCGAAAAGTTGTGTGAATTATTACGCAAAATTGACCAGAAGTGTGGTCTCATGACTTGTATTAAAAATGTTTAGATTATTGGAAATACAGGAAAGTAACTTTCGGCAAAACAAGACTCTCTCTCTCTCTCTCTCTCTCTCTCTCTCAGTTCCTCATTGGATGGGCCGATATCGTACTCGGCTAGCACTCTGCTAGGCCCGCGTTCGATTTTCCGGCCGGTCAATGAAGAATTAGAGGAATTTATTTCTGGTGATATAAATTCATTTCTCCTTCTAATGTGGTTCGATTCCAAATAAGCTGTAGGTCCATTGCTAGGTAACCAGTTGGTTCTAGCCACGTAAAATAAGTCTAATCCCACTCGGGCCAGCCCTAGGAGAGCTGTTAATCAGCTCAGTCTTCTGACCTGTTAACCTAAGGTATACTTAACTTAACTCTCTCTCTCTCTCTCTCTCTCTCTCTCTCTCTCTCTCTCTCTCTCTCTCTCTCTCTCTCTCTCAGGAATCGAGTTCTGTTCAGCACTTCCAGAAGTGTTTTCTTTCATGTATATAGAATCATTGAACTTTATTTATATTTGATGACGTAACGGTATTGATGGTACAGGTGTAGGCCTAATCTCTCACCGTCTCTCGTGTCACGAATTTTCCTTTTTCCTGTTGATGAATTTTCTTCCTTACTGGGATTGCCTTAAGGTTTCAAGAGACTTTTAACCGCACCTGTCTTTTTTTCTTTTTATTAATAATTTTTTTCTCGTTAGGTCTAGGTGTTTGTAATTCAGTGTGAGGTTACTTTTCCTACCTTTACTCTTTACCGAAATATTCAACTTGATTTCTTTCATTGCTCTGAGTGTGAAATCTTTACTGTGTTATTAAGGTACATTACTGACGTTAATGTATACTAGCTTAAGCAGTTTACAAAGTAACACCCGCCCCCTCCCCTCCTTAATCAGAAAGGTGACTGGAGAGGTGAATTTAGGTGTACTCTTTCAGGCAAACATCAGCTTGCCACATCGGTGCACATGTCTCCCACCATACGACAGAAATTACCAGCAGTTTTATTATGTCCTTTGTTCGTTTTCCAGATTTGTACGACATGATTACCGCAGCTTCCCGTGGTCATTCTCTGGCGTGACCGTCATGTTTGATTCTATTGAGAGCAGATGGCGCTCTTGAAAATTATATATATACACACATATACCCTAAAAACAAATGCCTGTTTAAAAGTGATACGTTACCAAGTGTATGGATGTCTAGATGGCTGAACTGATTCCAGGTGCCAGTAAGTAATAAAGGATGATTTTCGCCCGTAACATTTCTCGTATAAATGAGATTTTAGGTGACACTGTGACATTGTGTGTGTGTGTAATAGATCATGCACGTTCTGTTATGCTTGTTTATTAAACTAGTTAGTTTCCATTACTGGTGTTGAATGACTGGTGGAACATTATGACATCTCATAGGCAGTTTTGTAGTTAACGGAGGGTTTGCTCTTGTCTAGTCCAGGAACCATTGCCATTATCTTAAGAAAAAAGCTCCTCGAGATTTTAATTTATCTCTCTCTCTCTCTCTCTCTCTCTCTCTCTCTCTCTCTCTCTCTCTCTCTAACTTATACTATATTCGTTTTTCACCTTACATTGTATCATAGTTCATTTTTATGCTAAAATACAATCGATTAATAAATTTGGGGTTAATTTTTATGGGGCTTCACTTATGGTTTTGTAGTTCAGTGTTTTTCATTTGTGTATCTGGATTCAGTGCAAGTTCACACACACACACATACATATATATTAAATACACACACATAGCCTATATATATGTTTGTGTGTGTGTGTGATTATGTATGTGTTTATTTATAATTCAGCGAGAAAAATTATTGATGTTCATTAGTGGCTAAACATGAATATTTAGTGGTGGGCTGGAAATATGTGAAGCTTAAAAAAAATCTTTAATTTAGTTTTATATACTTTTGACATAATTTATTCATACATTTACTGGTGATATCATAGCTAATTTTAAAAGTTTTTTTTCAACTTTTCTTTGCATTTTAAGTTTTATATTCGTACTGCCGTGTCTTTTGTCTTATTGCTTTACTGAAGCCACAGTTTGCCTTTATTTAATATATTTTTTTTTTTGGTTGCCTCACTCTCGCTTCGCGAAACTACGCTGCACTGCTTCAATCCGCTTCATTCACTTCAGTGAAGCCAAATTTCGCAGAACTGTTTCTTTCCACTCTACTAAAGCCAGACTTGACTACATCTCGCTCCGCTGAAGTCAGACTCCACGTAACTGCGTCGCGCATCGCTGAAGCCAGAATTTCTCTTTCAGGCTGAAATGGAAGGATGATAATCCTCTCGTGAGTGAAGTTCGTCCTTCTGTCGAAGGATTTTCCTGCCGCTGGATTCGTACTGAAACAAGTTCTTTCCGCTCCGGTGAGCTTCGTCGCGCCGTTCGGGATAACGATGCTCAGCTGTCAGCGTTATCTTGGCGTTATTTGTTTCTTTGCGCGAAATACTGCTGCGATATGTTGAAATACCAGTTTTATTTATATATAATATATATATATATGTGTGTGTTTGTATGTATGTATATTCCTGTGTATATGTGGCTCGTTAAGTCTTAGGGGCTGAGTGGGATGGGGTACAGACAATTTACACCCAGTTCCGTAAAAGGCAATTTGTACCTGCAGTTAATCGACTGTGGTGGTTCGCATCAGCCGTGGTGGAGACAGGGATGTGGTTAGCAACTTCATCCCAATGTACTTTGAAAACATCTTAGCCTAGGGGAAGATGATATACAGTAGGCCTAGACGGAAAAAAATGTTCATATTCGAAATGCTTCCAAATTTAGATGCTTTTGCGAAATACACTTTGTCCGGATTACTTGATATTCTTTTAGTTGTCTTTGAAAATATGTATTTGATTCGTAAATCTGATCTGATGAAACTGTGGGTAACGGTTATTATCTGGCATGTGAGAATGAGTCTGTGAATACAAGAATCTTTTAAGGTCAGATGATTAAAGTTCTCTCTCTCCTCTCTCTCTCTCTCTCTCTCTCTCTCTCTCTCTCTCTCTCTCAAAATGAATGAAATTGAAAGATGAACTTTTCGCCTAAATGCATTTTTTTAGTTTACTTACCGAGCCTGCAATATTCCTTTAACCTTTTATGATTCTGATTTATGTTTGTATTGATAAAAAAATGACTCGAGATCTGCAAATATTCCCGGTGATGGATACGACTGAAAATGCAGGAGCCACCAAAATATTTTCTTTTAAAATTCTGTACATTCTCGTCACATCATATCGATGAGGGCGTTCTGTTTGTAACCCAGTATTTTGTATTTTGAAGTTAAGTGTTGTTCCGTTTAACTGGTCCCCGGGATATGTTGAGAGAGAGAGAGAGAGAATAGTGCAGTCGAGTGGAACCTCAAGGACACTAAAATCTGCGGATGTAGCACTCCAATATTTTTGTATTGTAATAAATAAATAAATAAATATGAATTATATATATATAAGGCATAAAATCCCATACACATAACTGGAACGTAATGTGACTATTTTGGTGAAGTATCACATTTTAAAAAAAAATTACATTAAAACCAGTTCCTTACGTATGGTGCCAGAGGTCCGGTGCGTTAACGATTACCCCGGTGACGTGCGCAAACAGTTATATTTGTACGACATCATTATTTGTCGCAAGACATCTCTGCCAAGAACGACAAACATATCATTTGATAGCCTTGACTCATTCGTGAAAATTAGAGTCAGGTTTAGTTAAAGAAGTTGGACAGGTAGGCCTAGGCAATTGGTGAGAGACACTTAGAGCAAGTAAAACGTATGGCCCAGGAAACACTGATGTTCGAAGGGATGTTGTGAAGACCCTTTAGTACTACAGTAGTTTACAGTGTGTCGCTAAAGGCAGACTTTGAGCTTTACTCTCCGTCAGATGTCTGCGAGGAATCAAGTGACTTTTTAAAAATATTTATTTCTCTTCATGAAGTAAATGAGAAATTAATAACATTGAATAGCCTTAAGTTTTTTTTTTGCGATTCAAGGATGAACATAATTGTATTGACTTACATTTAATTTTTTTTTATTTTGTGATTCGATGAGGAACAAAATGACATTGGCTAACATAAAGTTGTTATTTTGAGATTCGAGGGTCAACAGAATAACATTGGCTAACATTAATTTTTATATTTTGTGATTAAGGATAAAAAAATAACTTTAGCTAACATCAAGAGTTTAATTTTGAGATTCAAGGGTGGACAAAATAACATTGGCTAACATCAAGTTTTTATTTTTTTATTCAAGGATGAACAAAATAGCACTTGCTAACATTAATTTTTTTTATTTTGTGATACAAGGATGAACAAAATAACATTGACTAAAATAAAGTTTTTATTTTGTGATACAAGGACGAACAAATTAACATTGGCTAACGTTAGGTTTTTAATGTTGTGATTAAAAGATAAACAAAACAACATCAGTTTCTTTTATTGACTCCAGGACGAACAAAACAACATTGGCTCAACCTCGAGTTCTTTCTTTTCGTGATTTTCCAGGCTAGAAGTCGAGGAGGACCAAGAAAACATCCCCCCGGAGGACCTGGCCCTTGTGGAACGACGTGGCAGCCGGGGGGAATTGGTGCCCCAGCCCTACTGCCGGATATACACCCGGAATACGAAGGAGGTAAGGGTTTTTACAACAGTTTTTACCCTTCGGGTGGTTTTTACGGTTTTTTTATTGTATAATTTTTGCCTTCTGGTTTTTTCATGTTTGTTAAACGGAGGAGGTTGGGGTTTTTATAACTGGGCTTTTTTTCTGTTGACTTTTTTTAACTGGTCAGGACCTTTTTTTTTTTTTACACTTGAGAGCTTCCCTATTCATGTATCTGTTATTTTTTTTCGTATTTTTTTCTGATATTTTCGTAATTGGTTTTTTAATCAGATTGTTATAATTCCAACTTCTGGAGAGTTTTCATATAATTTTTGTAATATACCTCCCATTTGTCTTTTGTCAGTATATCTGCTCTTTATTGATATTTGATTGTTTTTACATATTTGCATTCTGGAGCTTTTCACTGTTGATATTTGCCAATGTTTTTATCATTTTCCTCTTGATTTTTTCCTCTTGATTTCTGTAAATTTTAATCACTAGCTTTTTCCTTCTGTAGAATTTCCAGTCACTTTTGTTACTAGTGTCTCCTCTTCTGATGATTTTTGTTGATTTTTGGTAATTCACCACAACCCTACTTCCGGCCATGAAGGTTGGAAGAAAATTCACAAGTTACTATAAATTTCATTATAGCTCACCCCCCTTCCTCCCACCTCCACCCACCTCCCCCATCCAAATATCATTGCTCTGTGGTCCGGACATAAGCTTGCAAAGGTAGTAACTTTTATTGAAATTCATTTTTGCCTGAACAAAGTACAGAAAGACAGTTCCTAGAATTTTACTTTTTTTTTTTTTTATGAAGAGTACTGCTACTCTTACATTCGTCTAAAGGGATAATTTGATAGAACTCAGGTTTTGTCCAACAGTTGAAGGTGCGAGCTAGCCACTGCAGACCAAAGCAAGGAGCAATATTCAGAATATGCAGTAAATACATTTTTAAAATTTTCATAGGATCTACACCCGAAACACGAAAGGGGTTGAAATTTTGTGGTAGTCATTCCTCCCTCCTGGTTTTTTCTTATATTTTCTTGATTTTTTTTTTTTCAATTTTATTACTAGTTTTTTCTATCTAGAGAATTTCCCATTGACTTTTATTATTTTTTAAAGATTCATTTAACTGAACGCCCATACTGCAATAATCGAGAAAATATGTGCTTTTGTCTGAAGGCAGTCAAAACTTGAAAATCTTAACTTGTTGTGACAATCTGGCAGAGCTACGCTTGTGTGCTTGTGTTTGAACGCAGTCAAAACTTAAAAATCTTCAAAATTTTACTTAAAATCTTCAAAATTTTACTTAAAATCTTCAAAATTGTACTTATTCCGGGAAGTTTCGAGGTGGTACAACGCATGCAAATGACGCGTTTGTTTTATTTGATACGAAAATTACTTTTTCATTTTCTAGGTGGCCGGCTTCAACCCACTAGGCGAGACTCTGAAGAAACTCGACTTCATCAACGCTGTGCGTGACATCAGACGCTTCAGGTACATCTGCAAACTGCTAGATCTGCTCATCACCCAGAAGCTGGCCACTCTGTCGGGAGGGGCTCAGAAGGTGTGTGGCTGAGGAAGGTTCTTTAAATTGTGATTAAGGAAATTATTGCCTGGAATGAGAAACCTTTGAAAAAATAAGGATTAGGCTTATGTGTTGCAAGATCTTACCAAGGGTGATTTCAGAATGTTCTTTATTTATGCTCTGCTAGATTTTAGTCATACTTCAATTCATTGCTAATTATACCAGACCTCTAAGGTTTGTTTCAAGTTTTATAAACACTTGTTTTTCTGTGGCATGGGCATTGCCTTTGTTAAATGCTCCTTTATTTTTATCTAGATGTAAGACTGTCTGAGTATATTTATCCAGTAGTAGAGTAACTTTGATATGTCATCATATCATGCCAAGCATTTAGACATAGAAATGGAAACCTACTGTAGGTCTGTTGGGGAATTATTAAAGAACTTAAGAATTGATTATGTTATGAGTCTCTTTTAGCAGTTATCAAAAGGGTCTACCATTCCCTGTGTATAGGATTCTAATACTATGTACATTCACAGTTGTGCCACAGGGAAGAAATAAAACACAGGGTATCTAGATTTATACCAAGTGTTTTTCCATACGGTACATCTGTGTGGTTTTCACATATTTCATGTATATTGATCATACAGCTGTGAGTTCCATTTTATTAGCCTAATGTCCTTCTTTACTTTTTTAAACTTTACCATCTGTTACCTTGCGTGCTCTGTGTAAGCTGGCTGGACAAGTTGGTTGTTCTTTGTACTGCTGTGGGAGATTGCATTTAATAATGTCTGTGTTGTTTTGCCAGCCAGATGTTGTTTGGATCTAGAAGTGTTGCAAGGGAATGCAGTAAACAGTGTCTGTGTGATGTTTTGCCAGATGTTGTTCGGTATGTTAGAAGAAGTTGCCCACGAAGTGACGAGAAGCCAGCAGAACGTCCACGTTCTCCAACACCTTCTGCAGGAGCTTCGCAAGAGACTCGAGGACTACCTTTGGGGCAGCAAACTTGGCTCAACTATCTTGTGGGAGCAACACACTCGTCGACTGGAGGGGATTAATGCAATTGCAACCACGATACAAATTTCCAAGGTACAGTTTTTCATAGCAACGTATGCAAGGTCTAGTAGGAAAGACTTTCATGGTGCCCTTTACTAGGTCTAATTAGAAAATCTTTCATGGCGCCATTTACTAGCCTCCAGCACATAGTTTTAGCCCAGTAAACAGTCATCCAGCATTAACCCCTTTAAAGGAAGCCATTACACTAGCATGTGTTTTGTGTGTGTATAGCAGGAGTTTGTTATCTGCGTTGTTTATCAGCACTGAATTCGTGTTGGCCTAAGCCCTTTAATGGGATTTGACAGTGCTGTATTATATTTATTTCTTTATAAAGATAAAGAGATTTGATAGTTCTTTTTTCTACTATATATATTTGGGAAAACATTACCAAGCTAAGAAAAGCCAGGAACTTGAATACTTGCATCTTTCATAGTATGAGTTGTTTACTCGGTACAAATTTTGATTGAATGCAGTGTCTCATCTCATCAAGATTATTTCATTTCAGCCCGGAGATGATATGCATCCCACACTTCAGGAAGTGCCAGAAGAGTGTATCAGGGAAATCCTGAAACGCCTTGATAATCACGTTGATATTAGAGTGAGTTTTTTAAGAAAAGTTAATTTTAGTAGTAGTAGTAGTAAAGATGCATTTTTGCAGTCATGCAATATGCTCAAGACTATATCTTGAGAGAGATTTTTAAGAATTTAATTATTTGCAATATATATATATATATATATATATATATATATATGTAAGATTTGAGAGTCACAGAAGAGTCACAGAGAATCAGTATTTATACCAGAAGGTCCATAGGTCAGCCATTATGTCACTCCAGTTGACAATTTCTCTTTAATCTTCTTAATCGCTGGTTGAAGGAAGATTTTATTTGTATCTGAATCCCAGGCGCATCTTGAACAGTTCATCATATTTCTTTGTTTAATCAAAGCTGATTCCACCATCTGGCTTTTGAACGTTAATCAGGGATTTGGCTAAGGTATTTTGGTAGGTAAAAGCAAAAGGGTTAGAGTTTCCAAGTGTCTGTGTCAGTGTCTTAATCCTGTCCAGGTGTGGGATTTTTATTTTATTGTTGGGCATCTCCCTAGTCTTGTTTTGATGGGGACAGTAAAAACAAGACTAGAGAGACACCCAACAATAAAATAAAAATCGGATCAAAAGCCAGGTGGTGGAATCAGCTTTGATTAAACAAAGAAATACGATGAACCTTTCAAGAGGCGCCTGGGATTCAGATATTATAGGTAAAATCTTCCTTCAACCAGCGATTAAAAAGATTAAAGATAAATTATCAACTGGAGTGACATAATGGCTGACCTATGGTCCTTCTGGTACAAATTCCACTTTTCTATTACTCTTCCTCTTTCACTGTTTGCCTGATGAGAGAGACAGTTGGTCTCTGAAATATAGCCTTTATTTTCTACAATTTGGCATTTTTATGGGCTCCATATATATATATATATAACTGCTGTATTAAAATACTTTTTTTTTTGGAAGAGCGCAAGTGAAGCTTACAGCGTCATGGCCAAGGTCAGTGAAGAAAAGACCATATGGAGGCAACTATGTCGATTCCACTGGACTCCCGCACAGATTGAGCACATCATCCAGATGCACAGAGAATTACAAGTTCAGAAAAACTGGAAGCAGATATATGACAGACTTAGAAGGTGAGACTCTTGTGAATTGCAATAGTCAGCATAGTAGGGGTCGTTTTAAAACAGGAAAATTCACTATAAAGCAATATGACATGAATCATTTAATTTATTCTAGAAATTAATTAATATCATTTTTGTGCTGACTTAGTGTCTTATTGCCCATAACGTAAATTGAAACCAGGATTTAGGAATTGGTATATGTATGTTAGATAGTTACCACAAAACCAAAAGTAAAGGAGCTAGGCTCACTCTGCCCACATGCTTAATCCTGACTAATTAGAATGTTATATTCTACATCGAAAAATGTATTCCACCAACAGAACCTACGGACTTAGAGAAGAGTATGCAGAGAAACTTTGCCTATGCAGAAACTGCAGCTGTATGTTTTGGCAGTCGTACGGACACCCGTGCCGCACGGACACCAGCCCAAGCACCTCCTTAGAAGAAGACCAGCAGCTGGAAGAAATAAAGCCTGATATAATATACATATCTATCACACCTCAGGAGTTTCTCAAGTATTTCTATCTTTAAGTATATGCGTCAGGTTGTGATGGCTGAAGGTGATGAAGGTGGTTTGGTTTTGAAGGGATTGATAATGAACTTTTGTGAATGATTGTCAGTCCAGATTGTTCGAAACTATGTTACTACTTATGGACAACGCTTGCTCTCTACCACTTTGTCGTTGTTTCAACAGTTACTAACACGTGACAAATATGATTTTGCTTTCTCAGGTTACACCTCAGAACAGTGGAGAGGAGCCTTGGAAGGCAGAGGATGAATGTGATAGTTGAAAATAAATGTTCAGATATGACAGGTTTGTGATAAGGATGAGAATTTTTTAACTGGCAGTTTCTTTATGAAAAGTAAGCGAGTTGCCGAAAACTGCATACTGTACAGGCATTTTCTAAGCTTGAGGGTATCCCTTGCCTAAGTTTGCAACATTTTATTGTCAAGTGGGATATGCTTCATGCTGCCTTTCGATAAGTGACCATGCTTTTGTGCTTTATGCTACATGAATCAAATGATATGAGATGGTACCACTTAAAAGAGTAACCAGGTGTTTTATAATATTCTACCAATAGATGAATTCATTTGATTACCATGAAGTGTAAGTCCAGTACACATATTCCATGAGAATTTCCACAATAAATGTGCTGTAATGTAACATACTTTTTCCAGAAATGCAGTTCAGTGAACCCATTGCATTAGCTGTACAGTAGTCATTAATTATTTTGGTAAATATGCAGTCCTGATATCCCAAAAAATATATTAGAAATTGTCTAAGATGTTACTTCCTTGTTTTGCACTGATCTAATTTTAGTTTTGTTGTTGCCTCATAATGTTTATGACCAATGTCTTGAATATGAAGGAGGATAAAACATTACTTTTTTTGAAATATTGTCTACAGGTGTATCCTAATAGTAATCCAAAGAGTACATCAGCACTGGCAATGGTTTGCTGCTAATTTGATTCACTTGAAATAGAATGTATTTTAATGGGCCACTGATATACCTATAGCATATTTTGATTGGCGTCGCAAAAAATTTAGTCATAAAAGCCTCACATACAGCTGAACTATAAGAAAATATAGCCAACCAACTGGAGGGGAAGATTAATTAATATCTTAATATCAATTATTGATATAACAAGCAAAACTTGAAACTGACTAATGAGTTCAGCCTTAGCATTACAGTAAGTAAGTCACTGACAATTCACACATATTTTTAGTCATATACAACAGTTCGTAATAATTCTCACCGTTTTTTTTACACACAAGCATTATAAAACCTTCAGTATATTATATACTATATATATATATATATAATATATATATATATATATATATATATATATATATATATATATATATATATATATATATATATATATATATATATATGTATATCTCACTGAGCAGGAAAAGGAAGAGAGTAGAGAGACTCATGAGACTTTCTCAATATATTTAAGCATATTGAAGTACTTGAATCAGAAACCAGTGTCACTCCACAGACTCTTTGCCACCTTGAGAAGAGGAAGTTCATACTTAAAAGATGCATAGAAATATTTACTGTACAGGTCATTTAATTGGCCTTATACATGATAGAGATAATGCAGTAAAGGATTCTTCTATAGTATTTATTTCAAGTTACTAAGGAAACTGATTTTTGTTTGGTTAATTTATGTGAAAGCCTCAAAAAGTATTTTTCATCAGGATCTCTGCATAGAGAAAATTTAATTATTAATGAAATATATTTTATCCAGATTAATTCTGATGGCTAGTTGCAACAAGTCAAGAACACATTTTGAGAGAATCAACACTGACAGTTTAGTAGGTATAGTATACTAAACTTGAAGAATAATATCTGATTTAAGGTTGCATAATATTTTGGTGAATCCTGTGTACTTCTGTTTTATTGTGATTCATTCCTTCCATTGGAAAGATATATGACTGAATGGTTTTGTATGATGTGTGTGGTTTTGGTTCAATGCTCATTTTCATTCTTATAGTGTAAAGAGGAAAGGTTGTAGCTCCTGGTAACTATTATGACAATTATTGCAAGGGATTGTTTCCATGTGTGGTGTTACAGACTGATTGATCATGAATTTTTTTTTAGAATCAGAACTATTAAGTCATATTCTCACATGGTTCTCTCACTGTCGAGCTTATGTGTCATAGATGGGTAATGAGAGCAGTATTTATAGCCTTCAGCCTTAAGGTATTTAAGTCAACATGAAGAAAACTGATGACTGGCTGTATGGAGTATGACTTTAATGGGCATTACTAAAACTGAAGTTACTGAAGAATCTCAGTAGTAAGAGAATACGGTACTTTTTCATTATGGACTGGTGTTATATTCATCGTTTTAATTACCTGAATTGATGAAGTAGTCTTGCATTATAAATATTTCTTGTGACTGAAAGGGACATTTTTCAAAGGAAACGATTATCTACAAATAGCCAAGATGATCTGACTGCTACAAGCCACGTTAGTTATTGTTATTAATATTAATGTCTTTTATTCTGGATACCAGTACATTGAGATAAAAGAAATTTGAACTGTTATTGTTTTTGCCTTTACATTCATAAGCTTATAGGTTCTTGTGTTATTTGAATCTTCCTCAGTCTTGCTTTTTCTTAATGGTGAAGGTGACAGTTTCATTGCAGATTGGCAGAAGCAGTATGATGTAAATGATTACTTGATCTAATTTCTGTAGAGCTGTATGGGAACATGCTTTATTAGTCAATGGCAACTGCTATTATTCCAGTTCAGTTAGAGCACCAAGTCCTTTCTGGATGTGCATAGCTGACTTTGTGGGTTTTTTATGGCACAGGGAGAGAATACTTGAGCAGGATGATATGAGAAATGTTGGACAGCTAGGTAGGAAGAGACCAAATGGTAAAGATGAAAATCAAAAGGCAGAAAACAGTTCAGCTGGGGACCAAAGGGACTTTTTAGGGGAGCTTTTCTACAGTGCTGATGTAGGCAATAAACCCCACAGGAAATAGATGGCAACTGACGTTGTGATAATGATCCGAAGCTTCTGAGAACCATGTGGTTATCTTGTAACATTATTTTTTTGTGATTATAATCATACAAAGATATTTCATTGATTATTAGCATAATGTATTTATTTCTCAGTCGCGGTGGTCATATAAAGGACGTGACAACTACCAAAAACATACATAGAATTAGATGACTTATATGTTTTTAGAGCACTGATGGTTTTGGTGTTTGTTTTATTACATGCTTTTGTTCCTGAGTGTATTTTTGAAGTTTTAAGAGTATACTGTTTAGTAGCCTAATACAGTAATATATAATGTAAAAATGAGCAGTTGAAAGATAATTAAGATTTAGGAGACATTCTTTTGTAAAACACTACTGTATGCACGTAATCATTTAAAACTCCTAAGGTCCCATGCCCGTGTGTTTATGACAGTGTTATAAAGAGTATTTCTGTTTTCTCTTACATGCAAATAGATATTGATTTGCTTATTTTTTTTCTTGGAGAAATGCAATCCATCCACTTTGTACTGAGCTTTCAGTATGATAACCTTGTCTGTCCAGATTACTTTTTGTAAGGTTACTAGCTTTAAGAATTTTTTTCCACTTGATTACTAGTTAGAATTAGTTTGTCACAGTTACTGATAATTGGTTGGTTATTTCTTCTTCATGTTTATACTCTGATTTTCTACTAAATGTGATATAGATACTATACTGTCTGTTGTTCTGGGAATTAGTCAGAATTAATTGTCACAATTACTGATAAGTGACTGGCCATAACTCAATTTTCAACTTTGGTAGATATTTGTATACAGCATTCTGGTATACAGTATTTGATGTGTTGTTTTCTTGTATTTTAAGAATTATGGGGAACTGGCAGTTGCCATGTACTTCTTTTGAATACATTTAGTTCAGATATTCATTGAAAATTGCTGTTTCTGATCTTTTTCTGTCTCTTACATTCATGAGATTTGAAATATATGGTATAGCGTCCATTCAATTATATAATGAATTCACATTTCTTTTAAATGCCATTTCCTTCATTTTTTACATATGTTCCAAGCACTGTATTTGAATAAGTATACTGTATTCTGAAAGATTTTTGTACTCAAGAGTTATGAACTTGCAGTTTAGCTGACTGTCTTTTTTTTTAAAAATGTAATTTTTTCAGAAATTATTGCTGAGTGTTGCCAATAACTGCATAGAAGTTTTATGTTCTCCTGATGATAAATAGGTGTGACATATAAACTTTTTCCTCTGCTTAGTTATTGTAGCATGTTTATCAAAATATGATTACAGTGTGAATTTAAACATTAAGGAGAAGAGATGAGGATGTGTTTTTAATTTATTTTTTTTTTTTATCTTCAGAGGTGTGTTTGTATTGTGTAAAAGGATGTTTCGAGTCTTATACCATAAAATGAAGACATATTGCACTGCATAGCAAAAAGATGAAACGAGATAGAGACATACAGATGGAAAATATTGTCGTGTTCAGTGTTAAGTCAGTGAGCTTTTATGATGGTCATCATCATTGTTATGGTGGGTGAATGTTGACAGTTGATTATTTTGAAAATTACAAAAGAAATTCATCAGATTTATAGAAGTCATTACACATGCAGTCTTTCTTGAATATGGTAGCAGTTGCAATGTGTGCGATTCCCTGGGTTAAGGGTGGGATCACGGTTAACATTATATTCATATTTTACTTTTATTTATTTAGATGTTGTTTTGCATTTATTGTGCACAACTTTGTTGTGGTAAGCAATCTAATTACTGTGTCTGAGATGAAGCTTATTGATACTAAAAGCTGCCCTTTAAATTTATCGAAGTTATGCAAAAAAAGAAGACTAGATTTTTAGCCAGAAAACAACAAAATCTGTTACTTAAGGTTTGTGTCCTTTTAGGTGTTTAACTAAATTCTAGAAAAAACCTAGTTAAAAAAAAAGTGAAATTGATTTACAGTATACTTATGTAATGATGTTGACTGAGATTGAGATTGAAAATATTGTAAATTATGTTCTGTACCTCACAGGACATCACCATGTGTAGCAAGAGTAACACTTTAATGGTAATTATTAAAAAGGGTTGTGGAGTCTTGACTGCATTTTACATGGTAATGTAAAAATGACTATAAGGATTTTTAAAAGGTTTACAGGTTGGGAGAAATTTATCCTAACTTTGTTATGCATTAGTGTTTATCTTTTGTTGTTAAAATTCCTAAAAGAAAAAATCATTTAGGAGAGGAAAAGTTTGGTTAAATAAGAAAAGAAAATGAAGAAAAAGGGGACTGTATCCCTTTCCAGAAAATGCTGTACAAGTAGTGATATTTTTTTATTGCCAGATTTATCGGCCTCAAGATTGTAAGTAACCAAAAGGAACTCGTTTTTTTTTTTAAAGAGTACAGATGAATACAGGGAGAATTATGAGAAATTAGTATGACAACGTTTATAAAAAAAAAAAATTCTCTAGATCATTTTTCCAGCAGCATAAGTCAAAATGGAAATAAAAAAGGTTTATGTTCTGTCCTATTTAGTACAGTACGTAGTAATTTTAGTCTATGTCTTATATTAGTAAGAAGAATGACAAGAAATTCCAATCTTTGGAACCATTTAAGTGCAAAATCATAATGTTGTGTTTAATATGCAATGATTTTGAGTTTGTATAATTAAGGACATAATCGGTGTATATTAGTGTTGTGTCTTTCATATGCCACTGCACTTCCCAGTCAGAAATTGTGGTCAAGAGAAGTTATACACAGTTAGGCATAATTGGTTACTTTGTGAGCACTGATTTTTTACACATGGTTAGATTAGATCCTGAAGTCTTCACATCTGGTAGCATAAATGTGGATCTCGTAGAAAATTGCTGCCTTGTACAGGTTGCAGTCACACAGGATTGTATGTAGCTCTATGCAATATCATGCACACAAGTCATTCTGAAATTCCCATTTTGATGTTACCATTCAGTAGTGACTCAGATTGTGTAAATGAGGTAGATTTTACCGTTGTGGTTGTTTGTCAAATACAAATACAGTAGTTATGAAGTAATGTACAGTAATCCATTTTCAGTACTACAGTGCACAAAATTACTCGCAATTGTTTTGCCCTCAGCTTTTTAGCTAATCAGTTCTATGTAACCCTTGGCTTTAATTTTTTTATTAATGTTTTACTTATAATATGCAAGTCTACCACACTTCCTATGATGTATGCACAAATGCAGAAAAATCCGGAGTAAACATTGTACTGTGTTATTGTTTTCACTAGGAACATTGTATTATTATAGAATTAATCATTCCAAGTACTTGTTAGCCATCCATATTTCCTAGATATTAGGAATTTTTACTACTGTTGGTGTTTTACAAGGAAGACTTTTTATAGATGTTCCTTGGGGCAGTGTATTGTAGAATTTCTAATCGTGAAAATTAGTACACTTGTAACTGACAGAAAAGTGGAAGGCCAAGTGAAATTTCAGTGCTTAAAAAGTTTATAATGGAAGAGTATTTAAGTAAAATTGGAAGCCTATTTCTCTGTCTTAGATATGAAGGGATGTGCACTCTTAAGTAGGCAGTCCCTGGTTAACAGCGGGGGTTCCGTTCCTGGCTGAGTGCCAAATAACCAGAAATCGTCAATCACTGAAACATCACAATAATTATGGTAATAAATGGCGTTAACGACGTCGTAAGCGCCAATAAACTGCTTGGCGGTGCCTTTAACCACTAACTGATGCTGACAAACCGCTTACTGACGCCAAAAATCTTGTTAACAATGTTGTTAGCCAAACATCGTAAAACCAAAATTCCATTAACTGATGCCACCGATAAGCGAGTACATTATTTGGGAGGTTCATTTCATGAGTATTCTCACATGCAGCTAAAAGTGACACACCTTATGATTTTGTGTGTGTGATTTATAATATATACAGAATACAGTAGCTGCAATGACCTCTGAACTTTGTGGATTCCTTACACTTTTTGGATATGTTTGTTACTACAAAGCCTTAAACCCAAATGAAGAAACATGGATGAGTGGCTAAGGGAACCTCACTCTAACTTATGTGGGTTTGAATCTTGCCTGCCACAGACATCAGCATTTTTCATTTGAGATTTATGTCTTTTAGTAACAAGCTTATCCAAAGTGTCAGGAAATCAAGATATTAAGAGGTTACAGTGGCTGTTGAAAATATGTAAATATTTGATAAAAAAGTGACATTATATATATATATATATATATATATATATATATATATATATATATATATATATATATATATATATATATATATATATATATATATAGTACAGTACTGTATATATATACAGGCAGTCCTCGGGTTACGTTGGCCTCAGCTTACATCATTCCAAGCTTACGGCACTTTCCAAATATATTCATCAAAAAATCTGTTCTGGGTTGCTGTGGAAGAATATTTGTACATTTTCGGAGGAGATTCTACAAGATCATGGATGCATACCTCACCAAAATCGAGGTAAATCAATTGGGAAGTTTTCAAGACAACCAAAGGCTTAAAGTTAAGGCCTTCATAACTTTATTTCTCATTTTTAGTAATTATCTATTCACGTTGTTCTGGTTTACATCGTTTTCAGGTTTCGTTCTGCTTCAGAACGGAACCCCTGATGTACCCCGGGACTCCCTGAGTATTATATATATATATATATATATATATATATATATATATATATATATATATATATATATAGAAATCATCAACACACAATCATTGTGGAACAGAAATAAATTTCTGACTCATCGCCAGGGATCAACCACAGTCTCAGGTGGAAAGCAATATTATCCACTGGGCCATACAAATCTAAAGGATTGAAACCTGAGGTCTGCCCAAGGAATTACCTGGGCAAGCTAACTGCTTGGCATTTTCCCCAACTGACTCAGTAATGACCCTGAACAAGTTTAAAAGAATTGTCCTTGTATTCACTCAGAGGGATGGTTTCGAATGAAATGTTGTCTGGGTCATTGCTGAGTCCAAAGACAGGGGAAAACTTTCTGGGCAAGCTAGTTAGCTTGCATGTAATTCCTGGAGTTGCAGTGGACTTATGGCAGTGGATAACGCCCTTGCTCACCTGAGAGACTGGGTTTCGATCCCGACGTGAGTCAGAAATTCTATATATATATATATATATATGTATATATATATATATATATATATATATATATATATATATATATATATATATATATATATATACTATATATTGGAATACTGCTATTAAACAACTTCTGCTTAGCTTGTCTCACATAAAGCCATATTATTTCACTAGTTTTGTGAAATTGCATGTTTCAACCAAAGAAAATGTAAGGCCTCAATATAAATGATGTACTAATGACTGCTCTAACTACTTCCAACTATTATTTTATTTCTAAATTAAATACAGTGTTTGTGTATAACTTTATCTCTGAGATTCTCACTGGTTTCCACTGATTACTCCTTGTTATCACAAAAAAAAATAGTACTCTTAGTATTATGGTGCCAAGTTTTACTTGTTCCACAAATAGTTTCCATGTTTTTCCACTTGAAACTACATTAAATTTCATTGTTTCTGTCATGTAACACTCAATATGTCACATTTTAACATTTTTGCTCTGTTTGGATTTCCTTGAATTGTTCCTCCTTGGTTTTTCAGTTCTGAAAAGTCCAGCAAATCCCCTGCCACCGCCCCTTCTCAGCTCTTGTGCAGGATGGGACAGTTTGTGGCAGCCTTTTGGGGTCTCTCACTTGGGCTCTTTATGTTGGGCACTAGGCAGTTTGACACCAGACTCTTGGGTGCTGGGAATTTTAGTCCAAGTTAATACAAAAACCTATGGAGATATGAAACAATAGCAAAGATTAATAGTTTGGTTGTTTAAATAAGAAGGAAACAAATTAATACAAATTTCTAATGCCAGAAATGTTAATTTAAATGGCTAGTTGCCTTAATGGGTTTGGAAACATAATGGCCTTGCCAAATGGACAGAGTGAAAACAGCAGCACTAAAAGATACCCCACCCCCTCTCCGAGTTACTGTGATAATGAATAGTCAATATCTGAATTACATCTTGATTTGGTAGAGCTTGGAATTAATGTATTTATACAGTATATAAAAGAATACAAGTAGGAAGTGGCACATGTGCAATGTGGGACAGGCAAATCCTGGTAAGAGTGCCACACAAAGGTTTATTGATTTACATGTGTATTAGTCCTATTTAGGACACTATGTATTTTGCTACTTTCATATATATGGTAGGGCATTGCTTGTGCTGCATCTTTCATTATATCAGAAAATTATCATTATAGCTGAGGTAAGGATGAAGTTGCCCTGAATTTCATTTTGTCTGTGGCTTTTGGGACAACTGATTTACTATTCCGAACAAAAAACAGATTACAGTACTCTACTGAGATTACAGGAGATGAAATGTGATGTTGGAGCCTGAATTGAGACGGAGATATTTATGTTTACAAGTGAAGTACAGTGTAGATAAATACCTAATATTGCTTGTATAGCGTGAAGGATTTGGTGTGGGGAAAATCATCAAAATGACATTTTACTTAATTATTATTTAGCTTGTCTGTTATCAAAGTTTGCACAGAGTGCTTAGGGTATAGGAATGTACAGGGATAGTTATATAAAAGATTTCTCTCATTTTGGTGATACCTGGTTAATGAGACTCACTTTGTGGTATGGCCCATATTTATGCAATATTTTGTATGCTGAAATATTCAGTAATCCAGCAAAGATTACAGTGAATGGGAATCATGGCAAAATTCTCATGCTAATGTACTGTACTGTACTGTATAATTATTATACTTAAATGCATAAAAGAAGTGAATTGCTACTTATCGTGATGATAAATTATATACACTGTAATCTTTTTCATAATTTCAGACTTAAAGGGCTTGGTTAGAAGGATTTGCCCTTGAATGAAAGATGAAAATTGGAGAAAGAAAGTTCAAGAAATTGACTAGGTAGAAAGGAATAGATCAAGGCAAATGAATGAATGAGAAAATACAGAAAGTAATAGAACCAAGGGCCAATGTGTTGTTACAAAGCATAGTGTAATGCTATTGAAGTTTTGTACAGTTGCAACTCGGAAATATTTCCTGCACCTTATCTTTTTCCAATTCATAAGTGAAGGAATAATAAATTTACTGTGTCCATATTTTACTAAAGTAAGATTAACGCCATAGAGCTTACACTGAGGATGACATGGTATTGCAGATAGCAACTCTCAAGACCAGCTCTAGTCCTCAATTTTGACTGTCATTATCTTCCATTTTGAAGCAGTGGTTGACTGTATTGTGGTAATTGAGCTTTATTAATTTTAGTTTATGTCAGGTTATCAGCACAAATCGTTCTCTACTTGGGTATCAATTGATCCCTTTAACTGTACACATAGATGATCAAAACTGGGCTGTCGACTTCATTTGGTACCTAAATAAAAGATTGTCTGTTGCATTAGTTTGGATTAGCACAGTGTTGTGAGGTATATTATGTACA
Organism: Macrobrachium rosenbergii; assembly: GCF_040412425.1. Taxonomy (NCBI): domain Eukaryota; kingdom Metazoa; phylum Arthropoda; class Malacostraca; order Decapoda; family Palaemonidae; genus Macrobrachium; species Macrobrachium rosenbergii. Next base: position 38,756,468 of record NC_089789.1, read on the forward strand.
GCCATTGATGTCAAGGTTAAGCCCAGTAATTGCATTGTTCTTTTGAAGTGAGCCCTGAAAGCTTGAATCTTTCATTTGAATTAAGCCATATGGCAGTTTTCATGAATCCTGTTTCCATCCATAGAATAACTTGAGCTACCCTTGGTAGTTTGTTTATGTTGATTTTCTTTTGTTGTATGGTCCACTTTTCTTGCTGTGACCTGTATGATGTTTTATGTGTTGAGTCATGAAAGCGTCGTTTGAACATTCTAGGCCGAGCTAATTATCCGAGAAGAAAAGAGGAAGATGTTAGTGGTTGTGATGCCATTGTGTGTTTTGTACTACGTTTGTTCGAGGCCTTGAACATATTGTGGCCTATATGTCACTTTGTTGATTTTCTGTGATTTTATATTGATATTAGTTTGTATGATATTTTAACATGATTCACTGTATCGTTTAGATTTTTACTACACTTAAGATAATATTTGTAATAGCCATTGCTTACTGTACTTCACGGTATTGTAAATGCATTGCAGAGTAGGCCACTTTACAGTGTACTGTATTTTATAGTGCTCTGATGTCCTGTATTGTGTCCACTTGTCCTGAATGCACAAATAGGTTTTATATAGTGAGAATTTGTTTAAAGAAGTGATGTGCTTTCAAGTCTCTTTTCAGTCAAGGCAGCAGAACTGCAGGATGAAGGGCCTGTCTTTCCTTCATAATGATACATAATGCAATATGTAAATATACTGGAGATATAATTATAGGATTTAAGTGTTGATATAGGTTTTGTAAGTAATATTAAGTCTGCGATGTTCGATATATACAGTACAGCATACACCTTACATATATACATAAAATATATATATATAGAAGAGTGCAGTGAGTGAAAATAAATATCATTTATAGATTCTCTTTTTATTTTTAAACCCTTTTAGCCATTGTGGTGATGATAAATGATTGGTGTGTTCAGCATCTTTTTCCTCCAAAAATTGAGATGCAGAAAAGCTTGCATAGTAGGCTACAGATGCTGAAAAATGTAGTGTGCATAAATTAAACCAAACCAGATTAAAGGGTAAGATTAAGAAAATTATTTGTATGTGAACAAATTGATTTCAGTTTTCATTTTTTTTTATTACATCCACTGCAGATTTTATATTAATGAATGGCTAATATTCCGTATTTTATTGTTGAATGATTCAATGATTTATTGTGTTCATTGACAAAATCAATTCGTGTGTTTTGGAATTAAGTTTTTTAAGGTTATGATTCCCCCCCCCCTTCTCTATATGCATCTGTTCTTTTCTTTGGTAAATCAAAATTGTGAACGATTTTTTGTTCTTTGCTTTAGCTCCCAAGATTTTTTTTTTCTCCAAAGAAATACTATAAGAGGTTTCCGGAGTGATCATTGTAACTGTGGTGCAGGAAATGAATGCATGCTTTCATCAAGGCACCACCGTTGGAGTTGAAAGTTTTTGAGAAATGTGTCAGATCCCTTACCTAACCTACTTTGGACTTCATAGGTCTTGTAAACACACTAATTAAACTTGTGAGCACATCCCCCTTTAGAAGCAAATTGAACTTTTCATGTTTTTTTTTTTTTGTAAGTGAATAAACTCATAAGCTAAGAAGCAATGCTAGAATTGTATTTAGCACTCTAAGATTAGAGGGACTCAGTATTCCTTGGTAAAGAAAAAAAATTAAAAAATCTGAGAACATACAAATGTTATCAGAAAGCCATCATATCCATTAGCCAGAACCACGATTACATTGCAAAGAGAACTGAGCATGGAATAAAAGTTTCAGCCCTGTGAAAAATTAAAAACCAACCCATAGGATTCTGGAGCTAGCAGGAGTTGGCTATACGTGAGGTAATTTCTTCTCTGACGGTGTCATGAATGCGTTACTGAACGAGGCCTATTGTATAAAAGCATATAATGGACAATCATCAATATGAACGACAACAGGAATGAAAGTGGATGCTGGTTGGCTTCTTATCAATATGCATGATAGCCAGCTTCCGTTCCTTGGCAACAATTGTCGAAACTTAACAGCAGGTTTCCCGCCGCGTTCATTAGCTATCAAATAGGAAAAAACCTTGTATCTGCGACGCTCACGTATATATGCCACCTTGTGATCGGAACGATAAAAAAAATCAATTTTTATTCATGCAAGAGCCTAGTGAATGCGTTTTCACGCCCTCCTTACTTAGAAATCTCCATGTAGATACGTAAAGTAGATGCAACTGTTTTCGAACGAGAGGAATTGAGTATGAACAAGTCATCTCTGTCCGTCCCCCTTGACTCCTCGCCTCTTCCGCTGGACGACAGTTCCGATCGCGTCTCTCCGGTTATTTTGTGGTAACTGCCATTTTTTATTGAAAAACTCTGTATTTAATCAAGTTATTTAACGTTACTGAAGTGCAGCGATGGATATTTTGCAATAATTACAAGGTGACATTAAGTAATTATGGAGACTGAAGCCGGAATAAGCTGACGGGGTATCGCAGTCACCTGTCAGACTTAGGCCGACAGAAACTAGCCTGAACTTACAGCTATATATTGGGATGCGACACACGGTAAATGGAAGGCTTAGCAAGTGTTAGGTTATACAGTAAGAAAGTCTGGACAGTTCTTTTTTTTACACTGGTAAAGTCATGACGTCTTCATCCGGGATTTTCCTTTGTTCCCGTCTGTCCAGGGTTAGCAGATTTTTTTTTTAGGAACGACCCGGATTTTTCGAAGTTTAAAGTATGGTTTAACTGTGGTTTTAGGTATTTCAAACAATTTTTTACCTTCACGTGGGGTCACGGCGGGAAACTGAAGTGGGAGAGTCCGAAAACACTCGAAATAGGCAAGGGGGGGCGTAACCTCCCCTAACCGAGGATTCTGAGTCGTAATTCATATGCCTCCCCCAGATGAACCTCCCACCTAACCTGGCTTGGGTTACCGTAAATCATAATTATTAAAATATAGGGATGTAACGTAACCTAACTTAACCTGACGGGCAAACTTATGATCTCCTGCCCCTTTGACCAAACCTGGGGTGGAGCTTTAGTAAATTTGACATAAGTAATCTGTTATTCTAGATCTAGGTTTATTTAGGCTTACATTAATTCCAATTTTATTATTATTATTATTATTATTATTATTGCTAAGAGATTCACAGTTTCATGAAAAACAATGTGTAATAAAATTCCACAATTATATAGTAAATATTTTACATAGTAATATATTTACTATATAATTGTGGATTTTTATTACACATTATTGTAATTATTCAGAAGATGAACCCTGTTCATATGGAACAAGCCTACAGGGGCCATTGACATGAAATTCCAAAGAATATGGTGCTCACAGGAAGTAAGCGAAAGTCAAGAGAAATCTGTATTTCTTAGTATGTTCCTCCATTATTACTAGGACTGGGTGCTTGATATACAAAACTACAGAGATTGATAGAAATAAAGGTCAAAATTGTTCAGAACTTGAAAATATGGAATACCTTACTTTTAAATTAGGCTAGCCCTCTCTTGTTTTCTAAATGTACAATTTATAATTGCTGACTCAGTAATTACACAAGAGCCCTTATTGGGTACTCAGCTCAGGTGTTTTCAAAATTTGAAGTTTGTAGCGCAGAAGGGCCATGACTGGTTAATCTTGAAAAATGAAAATATTGGGAGCTCTTAGGCTGTCACCTTTTCATACCTCCAAAGAACTTACAAAAAGTCAGAGAGGCTGTCGATGTATATTGGTATATAAATATTTCAGCAATGGTAATTTCCAAAAGGTTCAAATGTAGTTTTTATGTAAGCTCATGGAGTTGTTCCTTTCAGGCTTCTTACTTACTAGGGCCAATCATTGCAGGTATACAGGTAGTTTCAGATATCTACTTCCCCAATTTTGTTTGACGTAATTGTTGCTTTAACATATGAATACATTATAAAACATTTTGTAAGTTACAAAACCAAAAAATTATAAGAATATTGAAATTTTACTTATTTCCAGTCCATGAAGAAATTAGGAATTTAGAAATATACATCATCATAGCAATTGTACAGAAATACTTGACACTAAAGCCATGTATTTTTTTGTAATAAGACCATGCAGGTATTTAATTTGAAGGTAAGAGTTAATACTGTATGTTTGTAACTATAGTTTAGTAGGTTGTGTACCTCTTTTTGCTGTATTGATAGCAGCAGCTTGTTAAGATCCAAAAATTGCAAACAATTTGAGAAATTTTGTATACAACATGATTTTGTGTTGTTTTGTCAGTCATTATACTTTCCAGATTGAAATCATGATTGTGTCGTGTAATTGACTGTATGGTGTTTTCAGGCATAAAAAAACCAGGATGGCTGCCGTAGAGTCCAAAAGGGCTAAACTTTGGGGTGGACGTTTTGTTGGATCCACTGACCCAGTGATGGAAGCATTTAATGCATCCATTTCATATGACAAAAAAATGTGGAAGGAAGATATACAGGCAAGTTCTCACCGTGTGTTTAAGAATGTATCATTATTACTATTATACCTATTTTTTTTTTTCTTTTAGGAATGACATAGATAAAAAAATATGGTCAAAACAACATGTCTTGACCCTTTGGGTGTTACTGTTGTGAAGTTCAAACCAAGATACTGTACCTTTCTTTTGCATGCTTCTATTGGAGAGAGAGAGAGGCTAGGCTGGACTGGACAAAGTTCTTCAATAGTAGATTTTTCACCTGCAGATTAATGCTGTTGCAGACAAAAATATACTGTATACATTCACCTTTGCATTATATTGCACTGTAAGGCAATTATTATAGTTTTTTGGTTTGCCTCTTAGCATAGTTTTCTGTGGTTGTGGCCAACTTTGTCTCATTGTGATTGAGTTACTACTGACCTCTTCTAATTACAAATCTTGACATGGCAGGCCACACAGGGAAAATGATTTCCAAACTACAGTACCTTCCTTGCACAGGTGCCTCATTTATTATGTTGACTTTATAGTTTGGATCGTCTTCCACCCTCATGCTTACTACTTTGACAAATAAATAGGCTAGCTGAGAATGGAACCCACCTGCCCAATGAAGAATTGATCACATCTGAGCATGACTATATTTAGGCTGTTTCAGATTGAAACAAAAAGTACTTTCTAAATTTAAAGCTGTATTGTAGATAGAAATTAGGGTAAGGTGTAAATCCTATGGGAAATTGTTAAGATTGCTTAATTCTGTTTTAGGGTAGTGTGGCCTATGCAAAAGCTTTATTGAAAGCAAATCTTTTAACGGAAACCGAATGTAACAACTTGATTACCGGTTTGGAAGAAGTTGAAAAGGAATGGGAAGCTGGCACTTTCAGTATTCAGCCTGGTGATGAGGATATTCACACCGCCAACGAACGTAGACTCAAGGTAAATATATTTATAAAGTATTTTTTTGAAGTCTTTTCCTGTATTTGTCTGGGTAAGGTTGATGTTTATATTAGTCCAGCTAGTATTTAACAATTATTCACAGCATTTTTACCTTCTTGTTTTGTCATTTTAGATATGATCATCTGCTTTGTGTTAGTATTTTTAACTGATGTACAAGGTAATTGCTCTGTGCTGAAGTTAGTAGATCTACCTATACACTAGATCTTCCTGTAAACCAGCATGTGCATTGAAAGCCAGGAACTTGTGGTTACGCTACTCGGCTGACAGTTTTTAGCACCAAATTTGATTCTTAAGTCTTGTTTCGTTATAACAAATAAATACCCCAGAACTCTAGAGAACATTGTTGTAAGACTTCAGTTTTTACACTTTGGTTACTTGACTGTGAAAAGATTGTTATTGTTTTATTCCGTTTGGTAGGTAAGGTGTCTTTAGATGAAGAGGCATTTATGCACTGGAATTCTCTCTGCTTCTTACTTATTGTAACCTTTCCATATACAGGTACTTAAAAAGCCCAATAACCTTTCCATATACAGGTACTTAAAAAGCCCAATAGTATGTGAAGGCTTTGTGATTTTCAGTCATGTTTTTTTTAGAATTATAAGTTAATGTACACAATTTAATTATCAACCTGAATAAAGTACCTTTAGCATCAACATGGATTGATGGGTTTAATTTATTAGATTATAAATTTATTGTGCATAAGTAACTAATATTGAAAGCAAATATTATCTCTAAAGGAAATTGTTGGTGAAGTCGGAGGCAAAATTCATACTGGCCGTAGTCGCAATGATCAAGTAGCCGTTGATATGAAGTTGTGGTTACGAGGGCACCTAGTTGATATTTCATCACACCTTGTAAATTTCATCCAGGTAAATGTATAATGTAAGATTTTTTTTATATTTAATTGGCTGTCTAATTGTACCAAAAACTAAGTAAAGAGTTAAGTTTTTTATTAATTACCGAATGCAACTTTCCATAATTTTTCCCTCAGGCCAACCCCAAAAGACTCTTGGAACAGCTTGGAGGTCTTTTGAAATATTTTGAGTACAGCATGAAAGCATATAATAGTAAAATTGTTTAAATATGAAAAAATTTTGTTTTTAAGTTTTCTTGGCTGTACAAATAGAAGGAAACAGAAGCATTGAAGACTGGGATTTAGACATTTTTCACTGGTCATTCTTGTAAATTGTCAAGTGTGTACCACTTATGGTGCATTGTATGACATTGTAGATGATACTAAAATTCCTTTTATTAACCTCTTGGCCTCAACTGCATTGCTTTCTGCATTCTACTTTTCATCAAACTTGGTTGCTTCCCACCTAGCTGTTCAACAACTTTACCTTATCATTGCTGCAATTTTTGCATCTCGTTTACAAACAGATTTTTTAGGAAACCAAGCAAGTCTAGAAATGTTACTTGGTGCTTCTGTTAAACATAATTATATATAATACTGAAATATAACATTTTGCCTTTTTTTTTTTTTTTTTCAAAAGAATGTGTGGAACTATAATGGTGTGTTTATTGTTGCATATTCACAAGTACAGTATAAACTGGAAAGGAACAGAGGCAACAGTCACTTGAGTTCTGGGTAACAGTGAATTTCACATTCAGTTTTGCATAACTTAGTGTTTATTTTCTTTTCCATTCAGAAATAAGCCCTTTAATACTTAATAGTAAATTTGTCCTAGATGTTCTTCATACCTGGTATGAAGCTTGATTGTTGGGTCATGCTTAACCATTTGTTTGGGAATATCATTCTATCAGGTAGCTCAGAGTTGATTTTATTATGATATGAAATATGATTATAGCAAAATTGCTATAATCATAACATAACATACTTTATGAAGTAAAGCATGTTATGGAGTTATTGCATCTGCCAACCTTATACACGTTCTATTTTTCCATGAGATTTATACAGCACATATAGATATTGTAACATATCTATACAGGAGAATGTGTTTGTATGTACTTGTCACTCAGCAGTACAATTATTTTTATCCCAGGTTTTATTGGAAAGAGCAGAGAATGAGAAAGAGATTTTGATGCCAGGCTACACCCATCTTCAGAGAGCCCAGCCCATTCGATGGTCCCATTGGTTACTCAGGTATTTTCAAGAGACTGCAATCCAGTACTATCATAAAACTCCATTCTTTTTTGTTTGCCAGAGTGTACAGTGATTGCTTTTTTTAGCTGCTCTTTGTATATTAAGATTTGGTATTTTCAAGTCATTTGATAACAAATACTTAAGATCAGCCCTGTGAGAATCAAAGGATGTGACCCAGTGATCTGGTTGCTTACTTATTTAGAGTTGGGTTCTTCTCAAGTTCCACTCCAGTGAAGGTGCTCATTCAGTTGTCAAATCCACACTATCATAACACGTAGAAAATAAAAGTCTTGGATTTTTTCTTGAAAGATTTGATATCATGAGTCCTTGATAACAGATATGAGCTTACTGTACAGTCTTTGAGCTGAAAATAGGAAGGCCCAAAAACAGTATCATAGTGCATCTTAGCTCAGATAAGTTGAAACCATATCTGTGGCTTCAGAGTCTCACACTGAACCTAGGTTACATGTCTTTATACATTTCTCCTTCAGTGGGCAATTACATTCACTCAATTATTAACATTCATAAGACTGCCGTTACTTCACAGTTCTAAGTAACCATGATCCCAATTAATATTTATATCTTCATTTATTTTCTGAATGTCCAGTGGAAGTTGTTGCAGTCAGCACAAGTCTGTGTGATGCAAGTAACTTATTTGATATGACTTCATCATGACTTTCTGGGTCATCCATCCTTGGGCTAAGTCCCCACTGATAGAGACTCATCACAAAATTGACAATAATTTTCAGAAGTATAACAAATTCCTTAATAAAACCATTTACACTTGACCATGTCAAAGTCTTTAAGCAACAGTAAAACAGATTCTCTAAGTATTTTAAGTTTACCTCAGTATATTCGAAACTAATTCCCTGAGTCCTTTTAATAACTTTTAAGGTGAGAACAGCTGCTGAGAACAAAAAGTCTGACTCCTTCCCTGAACCTACCCTGTCTTGGATTAGGCTATAAAATAAAGTACGATTAAGAGGATTCATTTCTGCTATCTTAATGCTGTCAACATCTTTTGGCCATGCTTCAGCAACAGCTAGTGTATCAAAAGACTTCTCTAATTTGATGTATTTTGTTAACAACTAACTTAATATTTGCAAAGCTGCTTTTCAGGACATTAAGATTTATGTATCCATGCTGTTAATTGATGCAATTTTTATTTTCACATCTAAAGCTTTGTAAATTTGTGCATTCATCCAGTGTTTGATATCTTGTCTTTTCTGTCTCATACAATTGAAGGGTAGACTACTTTGTGCTCATAATAACAGTAAACCCTCTTTTAGGAAATATCATGTTGTAGTTGATAAAAAAAATACATATAGTACAGTAGTACAGTATAGATAAATGGTTAAATCTCATAGCTGTATGTTGTCAGCACCTCCATTAGAAAGCAGTATGGTGTAGGTAAATGGTAAAATCTCACTATATGCATTGTTGTTAACACCTCAATTATTATAAAGCTCTTCTCTTGTTAGCTGTTATGTCAAAGCCTTCATATGCTATGAGAAAGAGTCGTAGGTGGTGGTCTGTACTTATCATGAGAGCTATGGTCACATTCTTTTAGTGCACTTTAATCTCTCTGTGCAATAGCTTGATGAGTGATAGTAGTATTTAATGTGCTTATTTTTTCCTTTAAATCAAAGACCTCATTTTTATATGAAAAGTAATGCTAACCCTTCTCTTTCAGCATTAATAATGAACTTGTTCCTGAGGTGAGCTAATATGCATTGCAGTTGGTGGTTGGTGAGACTAATTATCTTATCAACTTCCGTTGAGTGATGAATAAATATTTTTTTATGATTTAGCTGTGCTGTAGTTTTTTTGAATAAGCATGCTAGATTTTTCTTTAAATAAGCATGCTATATGCACATGGAATACTTTAAGGGAATGCTTGTCATAGTAGCCGATTCATAGACTTTTTATGTCTAGTGTTTTCAAGTATTATTAGTGTTTTCATCAGATAATTTGTCTTGTCCGTTATTTTTCTGTGGTTTTTAAGCTCTATAAATTAGTGTAGCATGAGATTTTATTACAATATTTGTTGCAAGTAGGGTAGGCATTTGTCTTTTTGCTTTTGTTAGGTGTGCCTTTTCATCGTTGATGTTAGTTCAAGACTCTGTGGTTGTTTTACGACTACAGCAACAATTGGAACTTGACTTGTCTAGTTTCCTTATCTGCCTTTGTTTACAAAGTATTTTGTAGAAACAGCAGTGCAGATGAAACTTGAACTTACTGTCTAATCAGTTTCTGCTGATAGCTTTATTTTGGGAATTTGTGGTGTTTATGCTTAATAACATTGCTAATTGTGTCAAGCAAAGAGATAGCTAGAAGTAAGGGTGGACCTTCATTGTTAAATAAATATGGACAAAGAAAATTTGTTGAATACCATGTATTTTTGCTTCTTATTACGTATATTCACTGCCTTCCTCTTTACACTGGTCTGGAGAGAGAGAGATTTTGATGAGTGAGGTAGATCTTTCTCTGCCAGAAGAGGTCACATCAGTCATGTAACCACAGCTAATACTTATTGGTCCCCCCCCCCAACCAATCTCTCTCTCACAGTATGTTCATTCACATTATTTGATGCAGTACAGTACTGTAAAGATACAGTAATGTTGAGTTAAACATTTTACAGTGTGCATGTGTAAAGGGTATACCCACAGTATGCATCACATTGGATAAATTATACCCAATGTGTTTGCCAGCCCCACCTCTCTCTCTCTCTCTGTTTTGTTTATGAAGAATTTGGGATTACTTATGTTTAAAGCTTTTTTTAATTGTATGGGTTTTGTGTGCAGTATTTTACATATCTCGTAAGTGTGTGTACGTGCATTTCTAATAAATTCATTTTGCAGATATATCTGAATTTGAATGATGAGTAGATTAATATAGGCTATTAAGTATACTTCATTTGGAATTGCTCTATATTCTCAATTATGCCTTGGGTACCCTGTCATGTAGGTTATATGTCAGTCGTCATACCTTAGCAGTTTTCAATTTTAAACCAGAATTTATTTCTGATAGTTTGTTTATTAAATTAAAATGACAAAATTTATAAACAGCGTGAAGGCATCTTGATGTGTGTTAATTCTTGTTTTTTGTTCATTGTATGGCGACATCATCCTTAGTTTTCCTCAAATTGCTAGATGCATTACATGACTAAGAAAAAGTCTACCATTGAGCCATTGCATTTCCAAAAGTGTTTTCCCAGATGATGGTGAGTAAAGAAATTAAGTACTGATACAAGCTGCATTCGTTCGTATGCTTTCCACCCTTCAAGTTCCATAGTTTTATCATGATTTGTGGAAGCATTAATTTAGTGCTCTTAGCAAAATAAAATTTTTAGAAAATTAGTTGTCTTCATCTCACTGATACCTTTCAATTCAGTGCCTTTGCCATACTTTGTAGTTGCTGCTGCCTAGCGCTAGATTTTTTGATAATGAGATGACTAATAAACTTTGTAAGGTAGGATGGATTATGGAGACATTTTTTATTTTGCTTTTATGTTATGTTATTAGATTTTGATTATCAATGTCGGTCTTTTCCTTTGTCGAGTTGCTTCTTGCTTCTGTTGAGGTATTAAAGTCAAGAGCAACTGAGTTGTTGTAGACTAAAAAATGTATGTAAGGGGTAGATATAGAAATAAGTCAGAGTGAAGTAATAACTGTACTTTGTATCCCTGCTCATTTCTTATTATACAGCTGTGGCTGTTAAAGCCTCCTTCTGCTACATTATCCTAAATAATTATGAGAGTAGTTGGGGAAACTCTAACATGCACAAGTTTTGGGTTTAATTCTTGTTCTAGTAATTTTTTTTGATCATTTAAACAGTTTGCATGAATTTTTGACATGTTTTTGTTAGATTGTAAACAGCATGTAACGGCACCTACATTTACTTCATGGTTTTCTGTTTTACATTAACTGAGCCTTCAATATTTTAAGTAAGTAGTCATTTGTGATCAACTCTAGAGTGAGTATTACGTTGGTGCTAATAAAAGTTTGTTTTATCTTCAGCCATGTGTGGCCAGCTGTGCATGACTTGGAACGACTAACAGGCTTGTACCTAAGGGTTAATGTTTGTCCCTTAGGGTCTGGAGCATTAGCTGGTAATCCATTCAACATTGACCGACAAAGTCTTGCTGAAGATTTAGGGTTTGAGGAGGCTACTGAAAATAGTCTGCAGGCTGTGAGTGACAGAGACTTTGTTGGTAAGTTAGAAGCTATTTTTTTCTACTTAATAACTGTTATTAATATTATTTTGTAATTGGTGTAGTGTTGTTAATAATTTAAATTTTTGTTGAAGCTGATTAACAGTGGGGCTGCTTTGGTATAATGGTGTTGTTAATTTACATTTTTGTTGAAGCTGATCAATAATGGAGCTGCTTGTTTGCATTGCTTGATTCCTAAGGAGTGGTGCACATTACCCTAACAAAATAACCAACTTTTAAAATAAACTAGATTTTTGGTAACTTCATTCCAGTTCAAATGAGATGGAACCAATCCCAAGAATCCATATGAAGATGGTGAATTTGAGTTTCTGAGGGACAAACTTTAATTTCAGACTTGCAAAGTTTATGTTATGCTTTTAGATTCTCCTTTCTCCATTGCTATCATAGAGAAGAACTGAATGGTGAAAAAAAGTTGATGGGTAGACATACCAAGTAGGCAGATTGTAAGAAAGGTATAAGCCTCTAGAGTTAATTGTTTCAAAAGTGTTACTATTCAGAAGAGAAGACTACTTAGCAGTTGCAAAGCTTCAGGAAACCAGCACTTGGGTGTTCAAACATCTTGTCGGTTTAGTGAGAAGGTTTTATAAATGTCCAAGTCGAGCAAGGAACAAGTTCTACCCTTATATTCCTTAACCATAGTGGTCTTGTTCAGCACAATGTAACTTATATGTATTTGAATTGTACTTTGGTCTAGTCCAACTTAACTGTCTTAACTTTTCAACTGTACTTAGTTCCATTTTCAGATTTTTAAAATAAATCTGATTGATATCTACCTATAAAACTTTGTGGTCTCATTAAATTAACAATAACCAGACCTTATACAGATGGTATTGTGACTTGAGCTACTATTAAATGTTCACCCTTAGTGTTTCTCCCCACTAGCTCTACCTTCTTTCTTTCTTGCCTATGCCCATGGACTTTGCCTTTCTCCTACTTGCTTTGATTGTGATTCATATTGACTCAACATTATCAGTCTCCTCATGTTGAGTCACTCCATATTTACCAGCACCCGGATCTTCTTGATGTTCAACTATTGGCATTTCCTGCTGTTCGAGTTTGTTAGTTGCATCTTTATATTCAGCAAATCCCTGGTCCTCTCTGATCTTAATTCACGTTTGTTTCATGTCCCTTTTAATGACTGATTTTGATTATTAACCCATACAACCCAACCCCTGAATGCAAATTACAGAGAACAGCACTTAGCGGAAATATACCTTTAGTGGTTGTCTGACTTATCTTGGGAAGAAATTTTATAATTTTTTTCATTATTTTCAGTGTATTTAGTGATTACATTGTTATGGAATTGTAATATAATACATTCTAATATAGCTCATCAAGAACAAATCCCTTATGAGACTTAAGAAGTTAACTTACTGGTGTGGTAAAACTTAAATTATTCATTAGTGACGATTAAAGACTTCATTTATTCCATTCCAAGTTACTACCATGATCTTGTTAAGTGCCCAAGTCTACGCTGATCTTAGTTCAATGGGTGTTTGCCGGAGTATTCCTCTTTGCTTTACTTGATCTAAGCCCACATTATTCATGTCACTTAACCCGTTCCCTTGAACATTTTTCTAATCTATGAAAAAGCATTAGTTCCATAGGTGTTTGCCAGAGTATTCCTCTTTGCTTTACTTGATCTAAGCCCACATTATTCATGTCACTTAACCGTTCCCATAAACATTTTCTTAATCTGTGAAAGAGCATATTTTATTGCATTTCATAAAAGTATACATATATATATATAGGGGTATCTCCACAAGTGTTTGTATATGGAATGATATACTGTACTTTTAAATTATTATAGCTCAAAATAGCCTTCTTTTAGTAACATGAGCCACCCCTAAATAAATGTTTTAAAAGTAAGTTGAAAAGAAAAAATTTTAAGTATAAGAATTTTATATTCTACAATATAAACATGTTAATCAGTATTTTGCAGTTAACATGCAGAAAATATATATATTTCAGTATAAAATAAAGCAAAGTGCAAGTACAGTACTATTTTATTTTGCAAAACCTGTGATCTTAAACATTTCCAATTAATATGGTAGATAGTATAGGATGTTTAGCTCAGCATTTTTGCAAATCTGGCATTTATTTTACTGTATTATATTGCAAAGCATTATTATTACAAGTATATTAAAGAAACATTTCACCCCTGTTGCTGGATGCCATTATTTTTTATCACATTTTCTTGTTAGTTTTTGTTCTGCTGTTCTGCAGTTATGTTAGCTCCAGAACTATCAAATCAATACTGACATCATTCATAAACTGCATATTTTATAAATTGTTACCCTTGGTAGCAGAATCATTCTGAATCCAGCTATTACGTACAAAAGTGAAAGAAGGCTGGGAAGTTCCACATTTAATTGACCTCTTCCTACCCGTAGGATTTGGCATACTTCCTTTTTCACTTTCATCTTCAACTGACATTCTGCTATCACAACCAGAACCCTCAGTACATGCAAAATCAGTGCTATCATGTTTTTTTTTTTATCACAGTTCATGATCTAAGTGAAGTAAAGAAGAGGCAGTTTAGCAGGGATCTTGATTGCTCTCTCTGAACATCAGCTCTAAAATTAGAGAAAAAAAAAACATTTTAACACATCCTGACATTTATTGCATTGATAATTACCTGCTGGAGTTTGTCCATTTTTCTTGTGACAGTAGTTTTATGTATGCTGTAACGGCTGAAAATAATTGGGATTGGTAGGGAAGGGGTAAGAATTAATATGGTCGACTCATCATTCTCACTGAAGTGGTAAAGTTTGATATCTTCCAGTATAATTTTGAACAGCTTCAGTACTTATTGTCAGACTCCAGTATATAGAGAACTTCTTAATAATTGCATTATTTAAGCTGCTGTACAGTATACCAAAATAATTAGAATAGTATTTTATGTAGGAAAATTAAAGGTAAGAAATAACCATGAAAATTGAGAGGGGCTGATGTTTTTAGGAGTAAGGTATGGATTTTGATTAAGGAATAATTTTTTTTAGAAGTTGGTGATGAATATTTTAGTGATGTGATTAGTACTCATTATTGAATGTTTTTATGAGAGTCAATTTTATTTGAAAACTTTTGTCCTCAGTGGAATATCTCTTCTGGGCGAGTTTGCTGAGCTCACATTTGAGTCGTCTGGCAGAGGACCTTATTCTCTACTCAACAAGTGAATTTGGCTTTGTAAAGCTTCATGATGCCTATGCAACAGGCAGTTCCCTCATGCCCCAGAAGAAGAATCCAGATAGCTTGGAGCTGGTGAGAGGAAAAGCTGGAACACTGACTGGAAATGTAAGTTGTATGTGCTAATTATGTTGGTGAATGATTTGAGGTTTGTGGACTTACATTAGTGTGCATTAAGTACAAATTAAAGTTTTATAACTAAGCATGAGAATTCTTTGCATGAATACACATTACTCCATGTGATTTTTGCAAAAATTGCTGTTTCTCTCCATTTGTTCAAGAGTAAGAAAGATTTTTATAGAACATTATATACATATGATACATAAATCCTTTTGTGCATTTTTGTCATTTGATTTTTTTATACTGTAATTAAAGTTCAAATTTCTTGCTTGTAATTCAGTTGACTTTTTTTTTTTTTTTTTACTATTATCATTCCTAAATTTTCTTGGCTTGACTCAGCAGCCTGAATTTCATAAAATAAAATTCTGTAAAGTCTCGGACCCACAAAGGACACCTTAGGAGAATGAATGAATGAATATAGTACAGTAATTCCTAGTTTATCCTTATTTGCGCTGTGTGGACATTAGCGTTATTTGGAAGGTCCACAAACCACATTATGTATATGCAATATACAATAATTAAAAATTATAAAAATTATAAAAAGTGCCTGTATTGCGGGGGTAGTAGACGGGGAAGTGGTTTGGGGATGGAAAAGCTGAGTGGATAGGGCTGGGCAGGCCTTTGTCTTCATGAAAGCTTTTATGACTGTTATTGACATGAGAGTGCTACATCAGTTTACAGGTTATCACACACATCTTAGCACTTTGAAGTGGCTGAGAAATGTCACCATCACAGTGTAAGCATTCCCACTTTTGGTACAGAAGTAATAGATCATTACACATCATTATATTTTTTGCCTTTGTGAGTGGCTAAAAGAGATAACATTGTGGTAAAGCACACTTTGTTACTTGTTTCAGTTGCCGGTCATTTCTTGGTACAGTAATTGCATATTAAACCGTTGCTGTCATTGTGTATGGCGATGCTTTTCCCAGGTCTTATCAGTTTTGTTCGGGTACCTGCAGGTTTGCAGGAGCTGTAAGTGCTGCATGTATGGCCCTACCACCTCCTAAGAGGGCTAAGAAGGTGTTAACACTACAGTATAAAGAGAAAGCTGGAAAATCATTGAGAGAATCAAGGCTTGCTGGCTGATGTCCCACATCATGGCTGAGTATGCTGTTGCACATTCTTCCATGCTGGATATCAAGGCAACCAAGGATGTGACGGATATTGGGAAGAAGTTATCCAATAGTGAGGCTTGCAAGATGATGGCCAAGCTGTGTCATGAGGAACTTTAACAGTTGTCCTTGATCTGGTTTCATCAGCAGAAGTTGGCTGGGATGCATGCCCATGGTTCTCAACAGAAGGCTGTTGCTACAAAGTTCACAGGTCTGTAAGGGGTTGTGGACTTGAAGCATTCAATGGTTGTCTGTTTTGGTTCAAAATTCAACATGGTCTTACCAACAAGAATCCTTGGATACTTCTGAGGGAGGAATAGAGTAATTTTAGCAGATGGTAAAAGACTTAATGAAAAAGAAAGGTCTTGTTTTGAGTCCAATCTATAATGCTGACAAAACTGGTCTATACTGTCACTCCTTTTCCACTAATACCTTGGCTGACAAGAAGGAAAAGAATTTACCTGGTAGAAAGTTTCTGAAGTAATGCTTGTCTGGTTTGCAATATGCAAAAGCTTATGGTTGCCATTGTTGCAAACCAGTCATAGTTAGACATGTGAAGCAACTACATGTCATGTGTGGGTTGATGGATACTCTCCCAGTGATCTAGTATCCTTTGGTGAAAGCTTGGTTCACTGCCAATATCATTTCCATAAACACTTTTGGAAGGATGTTATTTGTCAAACACTGGACCTTGGCATTACTGGACATCAAGTGAAGGCTTTGCTTTTAGTGGATAGTGTGCCTGCGCAGTCTACCACAACTCAGTGACAAAGGTCATATGAGGATCATGTTTTTGCCTCATAATATGACTGCATTCATTCAGCCAGTGGATCATTGTTGCAATGAAATATCTATACTGGAGGAGGTGATGGTAGTGTTTGAGGACAAGCAGGAGAAGGAGCAAGGCTTAGATACAGGGGGGGTGGTCTTCAGAATTATTTGCTCAAGTCTGCCATCTACAACTTCACAGATGCTTGGAGGGATGTCATTGTGTAGGCCTTGGAGTATGCTTTGAACCCTTTCCTGAAGTGGGAAGAAGGCTTAATTGAGTTTCAAGTTTTCGACATTGACAACTTTCATGCTCAACTTGCAAAGGAAGCAGTTACTGCTGGAGAGTTGGAGGAGGAAGCCCCTGAAGATGGTAGGCAAACCCACCCCCATCCTACAATGTCATGCAGATGATTTTGGACAACTTGATCAAGCTGATGCAGAACCCCAACATAGACCATAAATGTTTCCCAGGGCTTTGGAGTTTGCTGAAGGTGCATGAGAAATGTGGCAGATGGCAACTGTGAAGCAAAATATTTGTTCTTTTCGTCGAGTATCCTTGACAGCTTCTTCAGTGCCCTAAGCCCATCACCATGTACTTCTTTGGTAACTCAGTTGTTCAGCTCAGAAATGCAAGCACATACTTCAGCACACTTTGTTGATGTGCCAGGTTCTTCCAGCCAGGAATCTGAACTATCTCTGCCGTCTCTGAAACCCTTAATGCCTCTTACTAACTGTTCACCATTTCATGACTGGGATGAGGAGTAGGACCTTGATGAGACTGGTGTTGGCGGAGGAGGAAGACTTGTAAACCCTCCTTACAAGTTTTTAAAAGTCTGGCCATGTGTGCAGTTTTGACATTGCACACAGGTAAGAGAGGAGAGTTTTTTTATTTTTTTATTTTATTTTACATATACATTTTATTTCAAAGAAAGTATGAACTTACCGTTTTATGTAAGTACTGTACAGTACAATACCTATTGTGCTGGTTATAAACACATAAGTGTTGTAAATCTTGTTATAAAATAGGGGAAGAAAAGGTAACAACTTATGGTTCACATCCATTCATAACTGTAAAGTGTATTGTTTGTTATTTATAAGCATGGTGACAAGGTAGAAGTAAAGGTGTGAAATTAATGTTTTTCATGTCCGGAAATTTCCAGTGTCTGGCAGGGCTTTAGATGTATTAACATGGATAAACAAGCTGAATGACTGAGTACCAAAGATGTGTAATGGAAGTAATTTTCAACTTCTTTGTTTATGAATTTTATGTAGATTTGCTTTTGATATATTACTTTAATAACTTAATAATCTCTTGGTATTTTCAGCTTTGTGGTTTCATGATGGTCATGAAGGGTCTTCCTTCTACCTACAACAAGGACTTACAAGAAGACAAGCTGAAATTATTTGAGACTGCAGAGGTTCTTGCTGGTGTACTACAAGTGATGGCAGGCACAGTGCAAACATTAAAGGTACCTTGTTGTATTTGTTTGTAGTGTAGGGATGTCCCATTTATTGTAGGGTTGCATGTTGAAATTCAAGAAGTAGCTGGCATATAAATTATAGCTTATCTCTTTTATGGTATTGGTAATTGTACATTAATGGTAGTGTATACATGTTTTGGTAGTGCATACATATTTACCTTATATTGGGAGCTACAAAGGCTATGAAATGTTTCAATTATTAGTGTAGATAGTAATTTCAAATTTAAATGGTTGAAAGGATTTCACCAGAAAATGGACATTTATATGAAGGTTTTCTCATTCTGGATGGTAAAAATAACTGATGTTTCTAAATAAGGAAAAACATCATCACCATATGCTACAAGAGGAATTAGAAATCTTTAGATGCAAACGTAGGATATTTTTGGCTTCGTATTAAAGCAGTTAATGATTTTTCATATATAATATTGACAGTCATTGTATTTATCGATGTATATATGTATTCATAAATTCATCAAAATACCAATCCATTTTTAATCGGAATACAGCAGTAGGTTATTACTTAAGTGCTTGATTTGTACTCCTGTTAAATATTAATAAAGGTTTGTATGGTTTTTATTTATTTGTTTACAGGTCAATGCAGATGCTTGTCGTAGAGCCCTGTCTGAGGAGATGCTTTCCACTGATGTTGCCTACTACCTTGTCAAGAAAGGGGTAAGGGAAACTGGATTGTTACGTATTTCTCGTTAAATGGTTTTTTCCTTTTTATCCATATGCCTCGAATCCATCTTGTTACCATGGTTTATAGTGCCAAACTCAAGAGTACAGCACAGTGAGCCTGCAGTCATGTTTAGTTGTACTGTATTGCCTACAGTGTGTCATGTGTGGAACCACAGTAGATAGTACTGTACTAAAGGTTTGTGCAATGTTGCTTCTACCTGTATCTGTATCAGTTACTCTATATTGTTTATAATGTTCCTTTTTTTTTTTTCATTGGCTATTCACTGTAAATCCTTTTGTCAAGTCCAATGGGAGTCTAGAAATGTGACTAGGTGGATTCATTAAATTTTTCTTATAATGAGCTTGTTAGGCATATACAGGCAGTCCCTGGGTTACATCGTTCCGAGTTTACGTTGCTTTTCAAATATATTCATAAAAAAATCGGTCACGGGTTATATTGAACGTTCCAAGGTTATGTCGTGGTAACAGGGAAATGAAGTTTTAGAAGTGCAGTCAAACAGAGAATGACCAGGTTTACAACAGGGAGCTGGTGGATCTCACTATACATGTGCATCTTTTGTGATTGTTTTTGTTTAGGAACATTTCACAAGAAACAAAATTGGCTTTAGGATCATTTCACAACAAACAAAATTGGCAAAAAAGCTGTAGGCTTTGTTTTGTTTGCTTTGTAAATTTTACTTACGCATACATGTTAGGAGTTTTAAAAAATTAATTTGTTTTAATTTCTTCAGATGCCATTCCGGTCAGCCCATGAAAAAGCAGGAGAAGTTGTTAAACTTTCTGAAAGTCTCCATTGCTCATTCTCTTCTCTACCACTTAGTGAACTTGTAAAGATAAGGTAATTATGCTCTTTTATTTGTATTAAGATGCATTCAAGATGGGATATAATGACCATTTCAAGAGAAATCTTCAGATTAATAGTATTGTAAAACTAAGTTATTCTAGTATGCGGCAAAAAAAAAAAAAAAAAAAAAAATTATGGATCTGAAAGGAAACCATTATATTATAATGGAGTATTTGCATTTTGAAAATTAACTTTTGAGTATACTGTACTCTATCTTGGTCTTTAATTTTTCAATAAAAATCTCTTTCCAGCCCTCTCTTCACAGAAGATATATCGTCTGTTTGGAATTTTGAACATAGTGTGGAGCAGTACCAAGCAGATGGTGGGACTGCATTAAAAAGTGTGAACAATCAGATAACCAGAGCTCGGAAGTTCCTCACTAACTTTTCCTTGGCTTAGTACCAGTAATTCATTTGTTAGGCTATTGTGGGGTATAAAACTCCAAAATTTTTCGTACTAAAATCAGAAAAATATTTTAACTTATGCCAGATTTCTCATGAACTATACATATCCATAAAGTATTTTTAATGCGGTATTTTGTAATATTTCGGGGCTCTATAAATGAAAAATCTGACTTTAAAAACACTACTAATGATAAAATTATATTTGGGGGGACCCAAGATACAAATGACAATCAGTACCCTAGATAGGTTTGTGGAGTGCTGGGCAATATATTGTCTAGGCTCAAACCCATATTGTTCCAGTAGAAATGTTGAAATTCTGGAAGAAAGTTCTGTATTTCAATCTGAACATCTTCAAAACTCATGAATATTGAGTAATGCCAGTATGCTTTTTGCCATGGAAATTTGACTATGGAAAAGTGTTGCGTACTTTATTGCAGTTATATTTTTTAGTGTTTTAAAAGTAATCATAAGTTTCAAACAGCATAGGAGTTTGAAGTTTGTGGACATTGGCCTGCATATAGGATAAAATGGGGGAAAATCTGATCCTTGGAGTGTGTGAAGAAATAATGATATTAAGGACAGGCCTGTGTAAGTCCTTTTAGTTTAAGGACATTGGAGCAATAAAGATAGGTCCACTTTACTTATGAACGTCTGTATATTTGTTATTGGTGGTACTTGAGATTTCCAGGCACTGGCTTTGCATGGTAGTGTGCTGCTGTTCCTGTGAAGTTTTATGGACTTGACACTTTTATGGAAAGAAACATTCTCATGTTAGTGAACTCCATGGTTGTATACACTTTTATATAAGGTAAAATTTGTAACTAAAGACCAGTGTTGAGTTTCTATCAGATTAAGTTTGTTCAAGAAGCTTCTGCTCACAGGAAACAAAAATTAATGATTTTAACATGCTTTACATATTTACTCATGACAGTAACCATGGTAATTGCTGTACACGATAAGCATATCCTAAGAAAATAACAATTTGTTCACTGTAAGTTCCAGTTAGATGTACAGTTACCTGTTTGTAAAATTAGAAGAAATCATAAAATTGATGCTGAGGATTTTCTTTAAATATCTTTTATGACAGTACTCTCATGTGTTAAAGGAACATCTTTTTATCACCAAATTCAAAATTTCATTATACAAATTAGTAGAAACTTTTGAGACTGATATGTGGGCAACACCAGATCAAAACAAGTAAAATGATTCAGTACCCCTGTTGGTGTACTGTAATTGGTAGTCTTCTTTAGGAAGATATGAATATTACCAGACAGCTTGTCTCTTAAATTTTCATTGTTAATTTTCCTATTGCAAACAAAACATCCTGTATCTGCCTGCCAGCTTTTGCAAATTTCTTGTAATTGACGTAGATTATTTAACATCTTTATCACTATTAATAGTGGCAAATACCAAAGCCAATCTGTTGTAAACTTGGTGCCTTAGGTATAGCTATTGCTTCATGTGCATCTTGTTTTCATTCTTCCTCCATCTCAATCAGCTCCTTATTGTAGAGCTCATCAGCATCTTTGTTGAAGTCTTTGTAAATGTTCTCAAATGTCTTTTAAAACTTTCTTCCAAATTCCATTTAAACATTGCTTTGTCATTCCATTCTGCAGCAGATTTAATTATGTAATTTAAAATGTTAAAATCTGTAAAATTCTTGTGTTCAGTCAATTCAACAGCTTGGGCAAAGGTTTGGCATCGATGAACACTGAATGCAACTACTGCCCTTTGGTCCATTGGCTGAGTTGAATACAGTTTCTTTGGTGGCTAAACTCAAAATACACATTTCAAAGATAATAGATGGCCATGAGAATATTCTTAAATCAGAAGCATCTTGAACAGGATGTGACAACATACTCTTTTGCAAGGGAAATAAAACCATTCTTGTTTTGGTAATAATAAACAGGAAGTATGTGCTTGCTCACATTCATAAGTGCATTAGGTTACTAAGAATAGTAGTTTAAAAAGGGCTTGTTGAAATGATTCCACCCAAAAGTAGTTTTACTTGGTTTTTGAGTACCTACCCAAAAGTAGTTTTACTTGATTTTCAAGTGCCTTGAATTGTTGCATTATCTGGACCTCCTAATGCATTTAGGTACATTCTGGCATATGCTTCCACTTGTCAGCTATAAATATTTTATCCCCTATGAATGACCAGTAGTCTTTCCAAGAACCCACTGATTCCTGTATGGTTTATAATTTGAAGCCCTTTGTTTTGCCTGGTAGTGAATCTGGGACAGCCATTGTTCCTTGGTAACAGAGCTACTTACTACAGATAAATCTGTAAACACTAGCAAATGAGAAGTAAAATGGAATATGGATTTTAGACTTAATGCACTGGATTCAAGGTGGTCACTCAGTGCTGACAGAAATAAGCATGACCCTACGCCAGGAATCCATCATCATCCCCCCTTCCCAAAAGGTCAGTTCTCATCAGCTACTCTGTACTGTCATTATTCCCTGCTAAAGGACAGGAAGGTGTTCTAGCAGTCTCCATATTTAAAGGCTGCAGCTGAGACACTTCGACTTTGAAATACATCCCAGTTACAAATCTTTGCCCTTACATGCAACTAAATCCCAAGCTCAACTGGGGAAGCTTATTTACAGTTGTCACTTGGGCAACTCTCATGGGCTGTAATACCCAGAAACAAAGACCTATGGCTAACAAGCCTATGGAGTTATCGATCACTGAATAGTGGCAGTTAATCATGCACTGCTACCAGTAACCTTTTCAGTAGGAATAGCCTGCTGTGCACTTCCAGGAGGAAATGAAAGATTAGGACCACAAGTAGCTGAAAAGAAGTGTTGACCAGTGTATTTATGACAAATGAGAAAGATGCCGACAAGTTGTGGAATAATCTTGAAAATGCAAGGTAATGAACACAGACCAAACTAATCACAACTAAACAAAATATACTGTACAAATATACATAAGCAGAAGCATATTCGCACTGTACCCATACCCTAGATACATCACCAAGAGCTGTCTGGTAACCAAACTGTTGTCATCTCTCACTGTTCCAATGGTGCACCAGTTTAGCATTTTAATTTACCAAGCTCTGCAGTAACTGATGTAGAGAGATCATTGGGTAGTTGTGGTAGGAGTTACAACTTTAGTCAACTGATATGAATACTGTACCTGTTAGTCATCATAATCCAAATCTGAACTTTAGGTCTTTGATGGCTCACATAATCATTTTATCATCCACTTCGGTCTGCATTTTGTGGATATCCCTCCCATTCCTGTAAAATGAAGTTTTACCTTTGAAAAATTAACATTAATACCTTGATATTTTGATGGATTCTAAATTTATCTCTGGCAAATTACATAACTGTGTCAATTTATTTTTCATGATATACAGCTGGTTTTTTGTCATTCAGAAGCAGAATACAGGTGCTTTGTTGTATGCTCAAAAATGGAAAACAAAAGTCAAAGTGACAATAAGTTTGCTAAAAAATTTTAGCTGATGACATTTGATATTGGAATCTCAAAGGTTAGGAATAGAATGATCGTCATCAGAATCAGAGTCAAGTACATCTGTATACCTGTAGACAGGTATACATGATGAGGTAGAATTTCAGTCATAACAGTATGTGCAGGTTTGTGAGAAGTTAGAAACTGGTGAAATTAAAGAGCATGAAAATTTTTACAGGAGAAACGTGGAAATAAATATTTGCACAAAATTCTTAAGTAGCACCTAAACTTGATTGACACTAGGGGTATGGCTTTCTGACAAGTAACAGACCCAATAATATAGCCTGAACTTGCATAATCTACATATACCGCTGACAGCAATTTCATATAGTCCCTAACTGAATTAACTTGTAATATGCAATTAATAATCAAATTTAAGAGCCTCATTTAAAAAATATATTTCAGATTTTAACAAAAGAAAATAACTATAACATTACAGGTGATGAGTACAAAAGTCCATTAGGTTGAGTTCTGTTAAAGTGAGGTGTTATTTTTGATAAATTACGTTAAGAAGACCAAGATTGCATGACTCAACTCATAGGGGTTGCCCAAAGGACTTTTTCTTATTGACAGCGGGAAACACATCAGGTTTAAGAAGTTGGAAAATCAAGCGAAGAGAGACCAAAGAATGGCTGAAACATAAAGGGAAGAAAGCAAAAATGCAGCTGAAGCTGAAGGGATCCTGCATAGAACCTTTATAGTAAAGTCTACGGGATGTTGCAGTATGAGGTGTAAATGACTTGTGCAAGTTATGGAAAAATAATGCAACACTGATAATAAGAAATAACAATAATATAAATTAATAAGTTAGACCACTGACTTAACATCTGAACTCTCGTAGAGCTGGATGGACCAATAAGAAACATTCATTTAATAAAATTGGAATGAATGTAAGCAAAATGCCAGTTTTTAAAGGGTAGATGTGCTGCAGCAATTTTAATTAAGCAATCTTTCAAAAGACAAGGTTGAAGCAGTCTTAAAACACTCCCTATACCTACTGACAGGAGTTAGATATTTAATTACAATTTTTATAATGGCTTAGAACCAAAGCAGGGAGAGTGGGAACTACTAAATAAAGGGATTGTTTAGATGCAGTTTCAAAATCAGAGATGATAAATGAAGAAAGTGATCTGCGATAAAGTGCAAATGACAGAAGAGATAAAAGCAGAAACATGGAAGGCTGCCTTGCGGACTCAAAATTCTAAAAATGAAATTATCTAAAAACAAAACAATGCCCACCTGGAGTAACCATCAAGATCAAAGTCATGCCAGTACCGATCATCCTTGTGTGGCTTCAGCAATGCTATTAGTTTCTGGGAGACAAGATGGGCAAAGTAAGACTCAGGAAAATAATTTTAAACAAAATTAAAAATGCTTATAATTAAGAAATTGATCAAATAAATGGAAAGGTTGGACTGCTGGATTTCATTTACCAAAAATTTGTTTTTCAAACAAAGAATGTGCTAAATTGTTCTTTTTTTCTCTAATTTATTTTCAGTCTTTAATACATTTTGGATGGTACAGTACCTTCTTTTGTTTCATGTCCCAAGAGAATATTAGGAAACATCATCTGGGAAGTAAGGTATTTTGGCAACTAATGTCTTAATCTCCTAAGAACAAACACATCCATGCCATTTCATGAGCTATTTTTGCTGGCTTTGTTTACACTTTAGGTTTATCACTCTCTATTTTATGCAGACATCTTAAAATCTTTCACCACGTAGTTTTAACAGCACAGTAATCTTCCAACTGTGTATACTAATTTGTCATGTCAAACACATTGTTAAATATTTTAGTACATTTTCTGTAACTTTTCCATTGTCTTTCCCTATTCCCAAGTAACTATGCTAAGACCTTTCAACTGCCTGCATTGGACTTTCTGTAGAGGGTTTAGGATTTGACTCTTTTGCTCATTCAGATTGAGAGAAATGTTAATATTGTAAATTCATGAATTTAAGGAAGATTTTGCTGAATACGAGTAGCAGTCTATAATAACAATTTTTGGCAGACCTCACTCAAGTATTTTAGGAAATTATCAGTTACAATACTCAATTATATATCTCAGACTTTACAGAGAAAGATGACAAGTGGAATAGGACAAAACTGTAGTCAGGCCAAATAGCTGCAAGAACTTAGTAGTGCTGAGAGGCAGGTAGCTATGGTGCACTGCATAAGCAGGTGCACTGCATAAGTAATCAGTCTGTATGAATTTTTTTTTCTTGAACTGTTTCAAAACCAGCCAATTACTGTACATACACCATACCCCAAAACTTAGTTTATATGAGAAGGAAACTCGCTGGTAACAACACAGACTTTGGCTGACTGAAACCTGATACAGTATACCTTTTTAAGAATTACTGGCACTGAGAAAGAGGGGATCGTGCAAGATACGCCTGAGAGACTTGTATAAGAAAAAGAATAAGACCTTACGACATTTGTGGAAGGGCGTAACAAGTACTCTGAAAGGAGGTCTACAGAGAAAATGATGGTGAACCTACCAAACTTGGAACCCTAACTGAGGCAGGCACCACATGTGTCTGTGCTATTCCAGTTACTAATGTGCTTAGCGTATCCCTAAGGAAATGCTCATGCATGTGTTTAACACCTCCACATGCCTGCTGAAACTAGGTGACAACATATGGTAAAGGAGGAAGAAATATCTGATACCATGGAAAAGTACCCCCCACTTTCACTACTTTGGTAGATCTTACCATGCAAAATGCCACCACAGAGTTTTACTGAGCCAAAGTGAAATCACATCCCTGCTACCTGTTCCTGTCACATCTTGAAGAACGAAATAGCTGCCTGAATCTTCCTGGAGACTGCAATACTTTAAAGACAGAAATACACACTGACTGGACGCAGCAAAACAACCTAATTCTTGGCATGGGCTGTGATAAGTGCGACAGCAAAAGAAGCTATGGCTTGGTCCAGGTCAACTTGGGTTTTAGCCTTCTCTTCTCCTGATCCCACATTTACCTTACTTATATACAAATGAACATTATCCATATTTTTACTTTGTTGGCACGATGGCTGTAAAGTCCAGCTTACTAGTACTGTTATTTACCAAGTGAAGAAAGAGATGAGTCTACAATGTCTGCCAAGTACAAACTTCTGGGGTCCTATGTTGGAACCAGATCTGGCTTAAGCCAGCATGTAGAGGAGCTTGTGCAAAAATAGGATCTGATTACAATAACAAACCACTTGCCAAATTTACATTAAAAGAAACTCCAGTGGAAAAGCCCAGTTTAGTCTACCCTCCTGCACTAATGGTCACATAGCCATGTCTGTCTCGGTCTCTATACATAAAAAAAAAACTATGGAAAGCTGCTCATCTTACCCTAAGTCTATTTCTGGTTGGAACGCTAAACGAACTCATGGTAGGCAGCCTGAATCCAAAGAAGTATTGGGCTGGTTCAACAGAGCTTATGGTGCCAATGGCAAAGAACACAGCCACTATCAATGTTAGGGATCTCATCTGTGGGAAAAAGGATTTGTTTAGTGCTGTGAATTTCTCAAGTACTATAGAACTGTATCATACAATTCAAATACGTATAATTACAGTCTCCACAAGTTCAAACATCTGCTAATTTATAGAGCTCAGAACAAGTACTATTTGTATTAAATATACAAGGGGTAAAAACCAATAAAACTGGTACAACATTTCCTGCTGCTGGAAAAAGATTGTTTTAGGATATATGGCTATAACAAGGTGGAAGTACGAAATGATGAAAAATGTTAACCAATATTTTATTAATGTGGATATGTGACGTTATCCTCACTTGCAGCTTATGAGCTCAGGACATCCATTCTTAATTAAATCTAAGAGGAAGAACACCCTCTGTTAAAGACCAATTGTATTTAAGCTGATAATATATATATATATATATATATATATATATATATATATATATATATATATAATATATATATATATATATAACTATATATATATATATATAATATATATATATATATATATATATATATATATATATATATATATATATGACAAAAGAGAGAGAGACACACGTGTATTCATTATACTATATTAATGTGTTCTGATCAGCAAAGCTAAACATGCAGTAATGGGATCTATTCAGTATTTGATGAGAGACCAACAGGGAATGCTAAGTGCATAAGATAGGCATGAGGCTATCATCTCAATCCATAATCCTCGATGGAAACTGAAATGGTAACACCTGAAGCATCCCCTTTCATGGGAAACACACACACACACACAAACATTATATATGCGTATATGTACATACATGAGACAGTATACTATATACGTATAGTGTATATATATACATATATATATATATATATATATATATGTGTGTGTGTGTGTGTGTGTGTGTGTGTGTGTGTGTGTGTGTGTGTGTGTGTGTGTGTGTGTGTGTGTGTGTGTGCATACGTATTTAAGCTTATTTGTAAAAAAGAAAAAAAAAAAAAAACACCATCTTTGAACTATAAAAAAATTACCGGGAGAAACCAAGCCTTCGAGTTTCTTTTGCAGGACTCCGATAAATCATAGGCCATGTGACTTTCTTGCTGTTATTGATGATGGATTTTCATCTTCATGTTTTACCAAATTCTGTATACGGAGATGGAAACGGCCCGACTACGTACTTACCGGTTTTCCAGAATGATAATGTGGCGTTGCACTATAACAGACATACCATTCGGGTCGTGGCGCAGTTGTTATTCTGTACGGTAAATGTGAGAGTATTTGACGAGATGCCAACACGAGAAAATTCCATGGATGCATTTTGATTCGAAGAAATATGAAAAGCTTTAGGATGAAAAGCATTGAATAAACAAAAATTTAACGAATTTTGGACGTCAAGTATTCCAACCAACCGTTACCTTGTACGACGTTTTCAACATATCGACTCATATATTTTCGTTGAATAAACGATGCGTAAATTTAACAAATCGTTTGGATGTCGTAAGTTGAATCATATCCCAACCGTTACCTTGTATTGACAGATCTCAGCATCAATACCATTATTATCATTAATTCGGATATCTAATCAGCGTTTCAGAAATGGTACTTTTGCGTTATTTGAAACAGCTTCTACGAGATATCGAAATATCTTATCTTTTGAAAAGATTATAAAAGTCATTACGTCACCTCAGAAATTAGCAGTTACTGACATCGAATCATTGTTTGCACTAATAAAATCTAGCGAGTCTATCGTTTGTTTCTCGTCCAGTACACTGGAAATGTTCACCGAACATTCTAACGATGTGAGAGGCTTTTTCATTTTATATACGCATTTAATGTGTACACTGCAAGGACAAGCTCGCTTTCCGGTGATTAATGAAACTGATTTAATGAATTTTCTGATTTTACTGTAGACCGCACTTTTTATTTTTCACAATATAGTTAATATCGTTTTGAATGATACACAAGGCACAAAGTACTAAAGGTAATATTTGAATTTTTTTCAGAATAGAACTTTATGAAATATTGTACTGAGTACAGAGATAAGCTGCAGGCAAAAAGGTTATAAAAAATACGTACCTTTTTAGGCTACACCTATGGAACGACTGAGGGTCAGTCCAGTGTTGGATCTTGACAACGTTCAGTAAGGTGCCGTAGACTGGGTCCCTGTCGTGGTAGAAATGACAATGGAGTCTGGTATTTGTAACAGTACGCTTACTCTCTCTCTCTCTCTCTCTCTCTCTCTCTCACACACACACACACACACACAAATATCATCCGTCGGTCTAAACATAATTTATTTAGGTTGCTACGTCATATTACTTTATTGGGTTTTGGGAAACTCGCATCCTCTCTTTTCAGTAATTTTTATGTTGTTAATCATAAGCATTTCTTACTTTCTTTTTGCTGAGGGACATCTGATCTGTTTCGGTTTGGTAGGCAAGTTCATGGCATTCCGGAAGTACGCTCACCATTAATAATAATAATGGTCACAATCACTGTTGCAAGTACAATAACTCTCTTGGTTTTACGCTTCTCTTAATATGGACGTTCAGTAGATTCTATGGCTTGTCTCATTAGAATATACTTTGTGCATTATGAATAATCACGTTGATACCATACCTCCAGGGAATAGGGTTACGAATCTTGTTATTTACGGCATGTGCAATCACTTTCACCTTTGATGAGGCGTTGACGAGGAATATCGAAGAGGCTGCCTTGTGTCATCGACGCATTCCCGAAATACCCAATGCACAGTACAGCTTTGCGTCCCACAGGTCTTTCACGATACACACTGCTGTGTTTTGAAACTAGCGAAATACAGTATACGCAATGTCTAATGCACACAAAAAAGCGCAGGATTTCAGAAATATGTTAAAAAGGGGGGCACACTTTTTTTATGACATCAACAGGCAGTGGATAATGAAAGGCAGTACGCCTTGTAATTTTGACATGCCTATCTACTATTGGTTTTTATGTTATGCTTTTACGTAATAACCTTAAAAACTGTCTACTGGTTGTTATAGGCACCTTGGAGAAAATAAACATGGACCCCAATGTGAAGGACACCAAAATATACGTGGCTCTTTGTCGAACGCTGGGCTGAACTACGGGAATACTTTTTTTTTTTTTAACAAACCACTTGTAAAAACTTGGAAGGCTATTCAAAGATGGCGAATTCCTGTCAAGGCAACTGAAATTATTAACCTCTTAAGCTTAACCATAATAATCACAGCCATCTTCCACAAATTTAATGAAATTTAATTTGGTTCAAAACTCAAACATTATCAGGAACAGTGACTACATACATAAAAAGGACTTTCGGTAGATCCAGGTGTGAGTTTTAACAAAATATCTAAAAAACAAACGGACGGAATTCGAATAAAGTTACTATACTCCCTCCAAATGATAACCTTGGTGAATATTAATAAAGACTTGACATGGTTCCTATGGGAGGAAAATCGCAGAATTTCATCGATGCCATTACTAATCCTAATAACAGTCGGATGCCTCTTAACTAACTTTGCATAAAAGTTTACATTTTAAATGTCCGGCATTACAACACACAGAGACAATTACGGATCGCACTCGTTATCATTATGAATGAACATGCTATACTTTCTTTTATAATAAAAGCAACATATACTTGAAATAATATTCCTTGGCCATTTATTCAATGTGCTCATTCCCGTGTGTCAACATGGCTCGGAGTACTGCCATTTACCGTTAGCATTTTACGGGAATCAGCCTATAAGCCAAGGACCTGTATTGCTTAATTCTCCGGTATAAAGTGCCTAAATGTGAAAAATGACAAAAAAAGGGCTGCACTGAGTATGAATGAACAACTTAAATATAAAAAATCTTGATACTGTTACAGTTGTAGATTCTCCTCGCCATTTAGATTTACAGCTGAGGATCAGGAGACCGCGCTGTCACAAGACCCACCTAACCTCATGGCGTAAGACTTCTTTCTTGGTCCCTATACGTCAGAGTTCGAGAAAGGTACGAATACGTCGGCTGTTCTTTTCATATACAACCGGAATATTCAATAAAAAAAAAAGTTACTCGACTTTCTCCTTTCCTCTAGCAACTGGTGGCGCATTTACGCGGTATTCCATTATCCATGAAGGAACGCGACCAAAAACCAATACAGCGTGTCAGTTCGAATTCATTACCATTTCTGTGTCATAATTCAAAAGGTCTTCCACACATAAATGGCTGTATTGTACACGGTGTTCATGAGGATCGAAGCGGGGTTCTCACACACACTCAGTTTATGGGTGTATGTATGTGTATATATATTGTATATATATACACATATGTGTGTGTATACAGTATGTGTGTGTATATGTATATATATATATATATTATAACTAAGAAAATCATTAACTATAATTTTTCTGAACCGTAAAATTGTTGTTTTAATTTCAAAAAGACATTGTTTCAAACTGCTCGCATTATTGGTTCTGTATTGCAAAATGTCACCAAGTCGTTACTAAACGTACCCTACTAATTATGTCTGATAACCCTGCATGAATCATTATCAGTAACACAAATTCCCATTATTCTGTAACCAGAGAGGTGGCCCTTTTAACAAGGA
Source organism: Macrobrachium rosenbergii (assembly GCF_040412425.1). NCBI lineage: Eukaryota > Metazoa > Arthropoda > Malacostraca > Decapoda > Palaemonidae > Macrobrachium > Macrobrachium rosenbergii. Next base: position 38,788,343 of record NC_089789.1, read on the forward strand.
TGAAAGGAAAACGGGAACTGTCGAATATCATCTGTTGACATCTGTCTAGCCTAAACCGTTTACTCTACAGTACATGGAGATACTCTGATCTTTATATAGACGACCTCTGCACGTTACACAAACATGTCGGAACAGAGAAAATGTGCATTTCACTTTTACATTTCTGAAGGAACATTCTTTTCTGGAATTTTTTTCTTAAAAAAAAAACAGCCTGATACTTTTGTTTACGTGACATTTTGACATTACTAGGTCTCCAGCTAGTTTATTTTACTATGCTCAAATATTTACAGTAAAACCAATTAATGGCCTATGGTATAAAAGTAAAATATCTAAAATAGCGTTTTACCAACGAGGCTTTGGCTCGAAAGCCTAAGGTAGCCTTTTTGCCTCGTTGTCCTGGGCGTCTGTGAACCTGAGTTCTATGCTATAGCCTACTAGAAAATAAAAACTGATAACTATGCAAATAAAATCCATCTATACATTATAAAAATTCACTTACCATTAACTAGACAAGACTACTGTGATCATTTTCAAAGGCAAGGCTCGTGGACACGTGCTGCCACTAAGGTGTCCCTTAGCGTCAGCATGAAAATAAAGGTCCTATCTCTACAGAATCACCAAAAATTAGTTCTGTGGTGATTGTCTGGTTAGGATGGTTACTATTGATGTTGTTACCTTACTGAAGCTCGACGTAATCCAATTAGCGTAGCCTAGCTCAATGCAAACACCTTCTAGGCAACTTGCATTCTAACACACTCCCTTCCCTCGCAGCTCTCCATCCTTTTTTCTAGTAAGGTTTAAAGATTTCACGGGTTATTCACCATTCTTGATTTAAACACTAATAGCGACTGTACTCACATAAGATAAACTTGGATAAATTTATAGTTGGCCCTTGACAGTACAATACAATTCACCCAGTAATCGACAGGACGTCCTCCTACTCTGTGATGTGTTGAAAACTTGAGTAACTGTCGGACACAACGTTCCAGCACTTTTTCAGTGTTCGTCTTTTCGCTTTTTTTTTATTGTATACGTTTTATCGTCAATTTAGTTGTATTCTTTTAATTGTAAATTAGTGTTTCTTATGCTTAAAGTAAAATTAAATTCAGAAATCCAAGCAAATTCTTAAGTGGCATACATTCAGCGTTTTGGCAAGAGCAGGCTTATTGTTAGACAAACTTTTAAAAATGCTAGACCTAGTGTTGAACATACACCTATAAATAATTTGCATAGTGCGACAAATCTGACGTTTTTCTGGCGAGCTATATGGGTCTGGTGTTACTGATTAACTTTCTCAACTACAATATTCTTAAATTCTTAAACGTGTAATGGTTGTAATCAAGGTTTCAATGTTTTGAGAAATCAGTTTCTTGAACATTTATGGGCAAATAGTCTTTCAATCATTTTTTTTTCACCTACAGCAGGTTTATCTAAGACTTTCAATATCATAGCTTAAAATTTTCAATATTGAATCCTAAACTTTTTCAGTCATATCTCTCTGCATTGTAACTTTTGCATCAAACTATATGACTTTTTGCATCTTATCAGCTAAAAGAAATTTTAAAATGCTCTTCTTGATACCGTCTAATCTCGCCATTTAATTTGCATGCGAGAACACACCAACATTTGTTTTGCAAAGAAAGTAGTTATTTGTCATTCATTATATACAAAAGTTCCAGAAATTAATTAGGATTTGTTTTGAAGGTCTCGTGGAAAAAAAGTCAATTATCCACCAAACTTTCTCCCACACATACGGCATTAGCGTTTTTATTCTGCATAGGCCTATGTTTTTTTTTTAAATCCTTATAAAATCATACCTGGAACGCCAATAATGTTTCTTGCTATATCCATAGCCATTTATAGTGCATGCTCTGTTAAGGTTACAAAAACCATGCGTCTTGACGCTAGATTTCACCCACAGCATCTAGTCTTTGTGACAAGCGTGTCCATGTTTGTTATCTTGCAGACATAGATCGGACCCAACTAGCGGCATTATAATTAAAACCAGCCCCGTAGACGCAAGATTAACTGGTTCTATTTAGGCTATATAACATTGCATTCCATGAACAAATTAATATTTTAGTTATAAAGCAATAAATATTTTGAGTCCGTCACATGTGACAGCATAGGTACCATGAAACTCATCCGTTTAACAGCTCCGTATAGAACGACAGGTTACGCTCCTTGGTTAATGTCTGGTAGTGCTTCGTGACAAAAGGCTACTTAAAAAGTTACTGTAGAAATAAGCAATGGAATAATTCTACAAACAACGACGTATATTTATATAAAGTTCCACAAAACTGAATTATTTGCAGACTTTGAAGAGTAATACTCAGGCAGACATGGGCAGAGGTAGGCTGAAGTATAAAAATAGGCGGTTTTGGAAGCTTATAAATATACCATACCTGACGTACAGCACACTACATGAATGGTCTTCGTGGTAGATTTTATCACAGTTCCAAGAAAACTTGAATTTGTCAAATCAGTATCTCTGATTAGGGTTTTAACGACAATAAACCAATATCACAGAAGACAAGCCAACTAGTTTTAATCAAGTTATTTGGCTTTTTTTATTTAACTTAATCATACAAAAAATAGGATAAAATAAGAACGTAGTTTAGTACTCCAATATTTAATAAATTAAAAACGCTGTTAATTTGTGGATCTCTCAATCATACAAACAAGAACATCGTATGCGTGATCCTCCCCTCAGGAGAAGTGGATGTTCAAACGGATTTCGACAGCAGTATCTATATCCTCCGTAGATTATGTATAGCGGACCAGCACAGAAGCCAGCCACGTTATGTCTGTTTCCGTAGTCACTATGGGTGTAAAAAAAAAATCTGTTAGTGGTCGACGTCTACACACCAGAGGAAACATATTTCAAAGCGGCTTGCAACTTTTTTCAGTAGATCAATGCAATTTCTACTGTCTTACGCCAATGTTCTAGAGGAATAAAAAAAATTTCCGGTAAAGTTTTACTTTAAACCATCACAATCTGGACGTGAAAACCTGTTTTAGTGTGCTTTGAACGTTTCTAATTTTACTTTCGTTTGCAAATGACCTAACTAACCACACCTAAAATAACTTAAGGAACCAGGTCCTTACCCTAGTGCATGCACCTGGGGTACCAGGTCCTTACCCTAGTAAATGATATGGTGAGGTTGGTATTGTCATTTGCAAACAAAACTAACGTCAGAATCATTCAAAGAACACATTCACACACAGGAAAATTATGTTTTCAAATCCAAAATGTGATGGTTTAAGTAAAATTGCACTACATTTTACTTCATAATTTACTTACATGGACCTGTAGCACCTTCCTCTCCTTACTACAGCAGGTAGATCCAGTTTCATGTCATCAAGTACAGTAGTAACGTTCCCAGGTTCAGAGTCAAGAGTAGTCAACAGCATCGAGCAGGCTTCATCCGAGAGAATTTCAGGGTCAGACACATCTATGAGCTGTTCATCGTCTTGCGTTTCAGCGTTAGACGGATACTCGTCAACCTTTAAAAAAAATTTTTTTAGCTTAGTAGAATGAAAGCCATGCTTGCAATTTAATTCACAATCTAGACCCAAGACACCCACTAAGTGGTAACACCTGCTTACTGCTCCAGGAACCTGAATCAGTGTTGGCATACAGCCAGCCTAATCAACAACAGGGATATGTCTACAGGATGCACAGTACTGCCCAGACTGTTGCACAGTTCTATACAAAGTGTAACAGACCCTTGGCTGCCTTGCTTATGCCTATTTTCAAGATGTTCCTTGGTACCTTTTCTTACACCTACCTGTCCTACCTCTAACCTGGCTGAACAAAAGTTTTGGGAAAGACCTAATCAGAGTAATTTAACTATGGTCGCCAAAGTAACGAGCTCAAGTAAGGTTTTGTTAACATCAAATACCGTCATGCTATAAATTTAGTAGTGCAAGCCTCTGAGGTACAATAAATAGTTATATTAGTAGGAACTAACTTATAGTCAACCTTAGTTTGAATTTAAGCAAATTATATTCTTTGAACATGTGAACGTCCATGAAATTAACTCTACCTGGAAATAATTTCTGGCACTCTCTGCTTAAATACAATTATGAAAAACCTAACCTTGAAAGAAAACCCTTGAAAGCCTCTGTACTTAAGTCAACTAAAACTTACCGTTAACATTAGCATGCAATCTCTAATCGTAAAACCAGTAATTCAAACTCAAAATTTTATAAGATCATCCTGCTCCATTAAGAATTCCCATGTTTATCAAAGCTTACTTTCCAGAATTTGGTTTAGGGTAGATTAACTGAATACTTGAGTCCTACAAACTTAACGAAAAATCACCAAAATCTGGTATTAAATCATTATAATTGCCCCCGATATGGCAGTAACGTACCAGCGTTCCAACTGGTGTCCAGCCATCATTGTCCGTTGCAGTAACACCCAGCAAGATCAGAAGTCCATATACTACAAACACCAATTTCGAGTTCATCTGAAAGTGGAAATGTTGTTACATTAGGATACTACAACATATACTTCACAGACTAGTGTTTGAAGGGTTGAATTTTGATGTACCAGCAAAAGTCGTCACTAAATCCTATAACTACGTAGAGGACAGGCCTACATAAGACAATCACTGAAGATATATACAAATCTCATCTGCGTTCCAAGCACTACTGAACGAGCGCAGAGTCGCAGACAAATCTGCGTTGACAATAATGAAAAAAAATATGAGCTCGAGTCATCCTTAGTAATACACTCATAAAACTTTTGTAAAAATCAGTAATCAAAAACAATAAAAGAATGGGTAACAAAAAATGCGCCATCACACAGGAGACCACCACAGCCAACAGAACTCCCAGTTTAAACATAAACACTAACCAACATATTTCACAAACAAAAAGTCACCTTTCAAATCTTGACTCTTGAGGACGGTCTACAGTACTGCTCAAGTATCCCAACAACCATAGGAATTGGTGTTTCCTTGATTACTTTTTCCAACTCATATGGTCCATTTTCTTATCAGGGAAGAAATAACCAAAAAGAGAAGTTACTTATCGAATCTCAAGGCAAAAACAAATTCTGTTGATAAAGGCGCCATCTATGAATTAAATTCTGAACTAAATGGTGGCTACAAATATTACTGGTGCTGGAATAGTACTTTTTGACTCCTTTATATATATATATATATATATATATATATATATATATATATATATATATATATATATATATATATATATATATATATATATATACATATTCAAAATTAAGGGCGTACATCCAAGGAAAGGAAAAACGAGCCCAAGACTGTGAAATATTATGGAGGCTATGGAACTGACGATTTGTATGAAAGTAAATTTCCCTTTTTAGTTTTCTGCAAAAGAAAACCATTATGCCGGCTTTTTCTGTCCTCCCTCAGATCTTAAAAACTACTGAGGCTAGAGGGCTGCAAATTATGTTGATCATCCACCCTCCAATCATCAAACATACCAAATTGCAGCCCTCTAACCTCAGTAATTTTTATTTTACTTAAGGTTAAATTTAGCTATAACCGTGCTTCTGGCAACAATATAGGACAGGCCACCACCGGGCCGTGGTTAAAATTCGTGGGCCGCGGCTCATGCAGCATTATACCGAGACCACCGAAAGATAGACTTGTTGTCGGTGGCCTTGATTATACGCTGTACAGAAAATTCGATTTCACCGAAGAAACCTCGGCGCATTTTTTACTTGTTCTATGAAATCACACATTTTTACCTGAATATTTTACCACTGTTTTCTTTGTCATTCTTGCCTGTACATACTTTTAAGAAAACAGTTTTCTCCTTTATCCTTATATTTGCTACCATTTGACAGAAAATATCTCCATTGAGCCTTTTTTTATTGTTTATGTGTTCATCTTTCCTTGTTCGCCCATTTTTTTCACATTACCTTAGCAGAACGAAATTTTTCTATACTTCCTCAAAGTAAATTAGTGACTTTATTTATAGAAGAATGAAATGGAAAACAAAATTTAGGACAAAGTTCAAGCGCTGGAAACTATGAAGCCATTCAGCGCTGAAAGGGAAATTAAGAATAAAAAGGTTTGAAAGGTGTAACAGGAGGAAAACCTCGCAGTTGCACTATGAAACAATTGTTAAGAGAGGGTGGAAAGTAAGATGGAAGAGAATGTGAACGGAGGTACAGAAGGAATGAAAGGGGTTGCAGCTAGGGGGCACAAGGGACGCTGCAAAGACCCTTAATTAATGCCTGCGGTGCACCGCATCAAGTTCACTGACGGCACTATCCTCCCGCGGCGTTTATTTATGTTCATATTGCGTCGTCTGGTAAAACTCCTGTTCACCTTGTATTTTCAAGAAAAATTGCTTTGAAACAAATAAATATTTTTTTTTACATTCTCACATTTTAGAAATTACCAACAGTGGTAGCTTTTTTTTTTTTAAACTTTGCTGCTGTACCATCTGGGCTTACTTAGAATGACCTTACATGCAATGGTCCATTGAAAAGGTCTTCCAGTATGTTATTGCTGACGAGAGTAAGTACTACTCTAAATACCTTTCCCTTAGTTTTTATTATATATTGTTTATCATGCATTAAGACAGTCTTATCTAAATTAATGTTCATTTATGTTTTCTTATTATGACAATCACTGTTTTTCGCACGGGCCATCTATTCTCTCTGGGCTAGCTTTTTAATAGTACATGGCCTTTTTTACTTGTTCCATATAAATGCTTACACATTTTGTATGCTAACAATGACCTTGTTACTTATGATTTTTATAAGTCTGTAGCATTAAGAATTTCATAATTTCTACTTGGATTTTACGATGACGTCAGTAGCATGCCTCATTATACTTTCCACTACCCTTGCCAATCTTCGTCATCTCAGAAAGATCCTGTAAAACCTGTTATGCAAGATATTTTTTTACATCAGTGAATAGAAAGCTAAATTTACTTATATGAGTTACGCAATTTCTTCGACAGTGCAACTTTCTTGTTCATCTGTTATTTTTATGCCAATCCGTCCTTCAACTTGCACAGTTTCTTATCTTTCCTTAACTGGATCGTGGCTTTCCTTTCTTTTTAATATAAAGTTAAAATCTATTGACCTTCCCATTATGGATCATTAGTTTTAATTACTTTAAAATATCATGTTCAACTTATCAATCTCAGGCTTGCCTTATTACTTTCATTCATTTCATGATATCTCATTAAACTTGGACTATGTTACCTAACACCTTCCCTTTAGTCTTTTGGATATCAAAATCATTTAATATCTCCCTTTAATCTGGTTTAAATCATCAAATTCATTCTCTTTAAATCTTAATTTATTCATATATTTCCTTCTCATTAATTTATGGGTTAAATTGAATTACCTCATTCAAAAGTGAAATTCTAAAAATTTGGTAGCCTCCTCCTTAATGCATTCTAAATCTAAATAATCTACTATCCTTTTTTAAACTGGATAGCTTAAATAATTTAATGGTCACCTTAAACCCCATCTTTAACTTTACTGTTTTGGCTATCACAACATGCACAGGTGCGGGTACTTTTTTCGTGTTTTTAGTAACTGTTGCATTTCAAATGTTCTTTGGTATGATACTTCATTGAACAAGGAATGGAAGGAATGGAAGATAGAATTTAGGCCAAAGGCCAAGATCTGGGACCTATGAAGTCATTCAGTGCTGAAAGGGAAATTGCAAGTAGAAAGGTTTGAAAGGTGTAACAGGATTACATCGCTGTTGCAATATGAAACAACTGATAGGAGAAGGTGGAAAGAAAATTGGAAGAAAGACAATATGAACAAAGGTACAGTAAAACGAATGAAAGGGGTTGCTGCTAGGGGTCAACGGGATAGATGCACTGACAACTCTACCCCTCTGCAGGGTTCATTAAACAAGAATTCTATTTTTATTCCTATGTTCGACTGCCATGACTTGTCACTCTAATAAAATATATGTTATGTCAACTTGTTCTTGTCATTTGCAGATTTATTGCATACTTCAGTGTTTATTCTCATTATATTTGACTATTAGTAACCTATAACCGGCCTGTACCAACAATTAATAATTCTATGAGAGACTATCTGCCCTCAATACTGCTCAGACCCAGTGATGCATTGGAATGCTCTCAATGTCATGTACATTGCATTTCCAGTTTCTGCCATCACCTTGGAGAAGAGCTATTTAATCAAAAGTGCTGTATGTTAAACTTAAGTTTGAGGGGAGAGGGACAAGCAAAGGATACTAAAAACCTACGACCATTTCACACTTCTTTTCACTGTCTGACGGAACTCTCCACAGGTTTCATTAGATTCACACTATTTATTGCAGGCACGTCACCCTTCTACTGCAATGGGTGTTGGAGCCATCAGGTCACTGCTGACCAAGGGTCAAGTCATTGGAGGATGTCTCCAAAACCAAAGAACGGTGTCGACCCTTGTTTGGGCCTCTACTCTTCACATAAAGATGGTGTCTTACTAATATCAGAAACAGAACTCAGTGACAAAGAAACTCTTTGACATCAAGGATCTAGGTGTTTCAGATCTACTGGACCCATCTCTGTTCCTGTAAGTGTCGTTAGTGAGCTCTCACAAAAGCTCACCTCAACAGCGACCAAGACTTTGAACATGGGCAGTGCAACAGTCCTATCCAGGCTGCAGTCCACTCCCAGTAAGAAATTTCATCCTCCAGGACTGTCTCTGCACTAGAAGAACAAGCAGTAAAGGATGCTTGACAAGCTCTTCAGGCATTGTACTAGTACCCTCAACAGGCCAACTTTAATAAGGAGTCGGCAGTCAGCCATCCAGTAGTCACCAGTCCAGCCCCAGAGTACAGTAGTGGATGAAATGAAGCAGTCCCTAAGGGAGGCCACAAGGACATAATGATGGTACTCACCCATTGGCAATTCTTCTGCCTGTGAGGGGTTGTTTCCAGACATTCTGGAGATCGTAGCAGCAACTAACAGTGGGTTTGAAGTGATGGAAAAACATGAGATGGCTAATGACTTCCATTTCTGGGCATACAGGAAAAGCATAAGAATTACAGAGGTACTTGGACATCTGGTTAGTGATGGCAGCAACAGCAACAGAATCATGAAGATCTCAGATCCTTTTGTGTCAAATCTGCCAATGTCTAAGATTCCATGATGACCAGGATACGTCATACAAAGTGCCATGTATCGGAGTATCAACATCAACACATAAACAGCTTCAGTACTCCCAACAGAAGAAGGAATCAGGAGCCTATCTAGCTTGTTCCAAAGTCCCAGCTCATGCCAGATCCTACAGCCAAGTAGTGGCAGTTCCTTATAGGGCATCAGGCATCTCCAACAAGTCATATAGTGAGGGGGCACCCCAACACCCTGCCTCTGTCAGCCCCACAGATCTCACAATCTCACTTCCAGACTGCAAAACAATTAAGGTTATGATTGATGACTATCTGTGAGTCCTGGTGGTGTGTGTTGTTCTATTACAGATCATCTGCTGTCTTTCTGGTACAGGACTGTAGTCGGGGTCTTTCAAACATCACAAATATGAACATAAGAGATGAATTTGTATGAGAAAATTATTTTTTAAATAAAAATGCAGTGTTTTCACTTACAAAAGGACATGGAAAAAAAGTCTAATTAAAAATATTTATTGAGCAATTTTTACTGAAACTAAATACTGTACTTTGGAAAGAAGCAAAAATACAAAATTCTTAAGAAACCATTATGAACATATCTGAAACGGAATGTAATTATTCATGTAAGACTTCCACACATTTAGTATTATAACTGTTAAAATTTCACATATATCTGATACTAGTAATTAAAATCAACTCCCTATAAAAAAGTGCTCATGAAATTTATATGCACACAACTTTTCTTGTTTTTAACTGATACCAAAGAGATAAAAGTGGAAATGCTATCTTCACTACAATGTATCAGCAGACATCCTCCTGATAGTTGACAGACCTCTGCAAAAAAAAAAAAAAATAAATAAATAAATTACTATACAATACAGTATTATCAATAATGTAGGAGAAAAACCTTCATGTGTTACTTTAACTGAATAAAAATACAGTACATTTTATTAACTTAAATGAATACAGCAATTCACAAGTTATAGTTCTTTCGTGCATGAAAAATGTACTCCTTAAACTCACCTTTCATTTCGAGACACCTTGTAATAGTAATCTATGTAATCTCGCATGGCCAGCTTCTGAAGGAACTCCATATCATGAGTAATTACTACCAACTGGAAATTCTTCTGATGTCTTCGCTTTTCAACAATACTGAAAACAAAAACATGAATTTACTTGCAACTTAAAGATTTCAGATGATGTGCAACAAGTATTTACTTTTTTATTTTTCGGGTTTTACTCATCATTCCTCTTTCAGTGTGTTTCGTAGTAGTACACATGACTACTCAAGATTTTGCCTTATCTCACTTATTCCAACAAACTTATTCTTATTTGTAATCAAATCCCTTATTTTAACTCTCCAATTCCCTCCCAAGCAATATCTTAAATGCCTTTAAACTCAGTTTCTGAGGAGCATTATTTTCATAAACATTTTCAACATACTCAGGGAAGCCCTCGAAAGCATGTTTGATTATCCTCCTCATATTGCATCTCCAGTAAATCCAACTTATAAATTTGTTCATGTGTTGCATGGTCCTTTTCCACTGCTTTTTTTCATTTTGATCTACAAGCTGTAACTTTCAGACCAACTGATACTTTACTACTTTTCTTCTTTATATTCATTTGAGGAATTTCCAGTTCTTGTATTCGTTATTTTGCACTTCGCTTTTCTGTGGAAAAGGGCAATGGAGAACGATCATGTTATAATATGCTGCATTAACTTAGGAACTTCATATACTCCCTATAAACAAATAATTTCCTAGTACAGTAATTTTGATGCTTTCTGAGTGACATTTCAAGAAACTTTATACACTGAAATATGGACAAGTGCCATAAAAATCCTTTTTATCTTTCAATAAACTATCAAACTATAATGTTTATGACACAATTGGGTACCAGGTGGGGTATCTTTGCAGCAAACCGTAGACAGCACAAACAGTTCTAGGCAATGTCTCTTCCAGCCCTACCCTTAATATCTTGCCATTTGCTTTTCATCAGTTCCATTTGGTCTCTTCCCCTCTAGCTGTTCAATGATTCAAACAGATTCACATGTAAAATTTTCATTTTGTGCAAAAAATTTCTATAATATGTTCCACATTACAAAAATACATGTGAGACTGTAAAATGACAAAAGAAAAGCAGCACAAAATTTACTGACAAAGTACAGGAAGAAGAGAAATGTATGAGATTAACTTGCACCCTTTCAACTCATAAAATTCATTACTAATCAAGGAACTTCTCTCAGAAGATCTCAAATAACACAAACATACTACCAGTAAACTCCCTAAGTTCCCCTTCACCCTCAATTAAGTGAGATATTACTGAATAAAAATACTATATCTATACAAAAGGATAAAATACAAACACTTGCATGCAACGTACTTCAGAAGAGCACTTGCCAAAGCCTCAATATTTTCGGCATCTAAATTGGTTGTAGGTTCATCTAGAGCTAAGACACCACAGTTTAGGCTGAATGTTTCTGCTAACGCCATCCTGGAATGAGAAAAAAAATTGAAAAAGTGAGAGAGGTAGGAAGGAAACACTAAAATTCCATAATAGTCAAATTTATATTGGCAACAGCTTCACCCTCACCCAAAAAAGATGCAAACAATACCTTATAATCAAAGAGGCCAAGACTTTCTGACCAGCAGAACAACGGCCTCGCATGTCCATTTCTGTACCATTCTTTACCATAACCACTCTGTAATTGTACGTTCGCCTCTTATCAGCACCTGTAACAAAAAATTATCATTTTACTTATTATTTTAGATTTAGCATCATTAATAGTTTCGCACTGGATTTTCCCTTTATGAAGTTGGCTGTGCATTGTTCTCTCAACTCCCTTCTGTCTGGTACACTTTCTGCCTGAATTCCAACCTAAGTCAAAGTACTCACCTACTAATCCCAGCTAAGCTTTGTCCTTCAAATTTCATACAAAACACTTTTCTAACTAACTGTTCCTCATCAGTTCTAACCACATGACTAAGCCACTCAAATCTATTTTTCTCTCACTGGACACCACATCTTTCTACTCCTTCCCCCTAATATAACCTTCCCACTGCACTCAGGCCATGCATTTAACGTTCTATAGTCACAAGTTTTCAAACTTTCCATTTGTTTGTACCCAAGTCTCTGTAGCACATAGTATTACCATAAATACCTTATTAAGCAGCATCATATATGTTTTCAGTCAGTGCCACAATTTTCATCTCTTTGCATAAATCTTATTGACTTAAATTTCCATTCTAGGCTTATTAAATGTTCTACTTAAGAAATGTAAAATAAACTAAACCCAGCTTTAAAAACTATATAAATATGGATAAAAATTCTCAAGCCATAAATCTCTTAATGGCATTTAATATACTCAAATTTATCCTTTGAATTTCCACTAATTCCAGAACCCCTCTAATATGCCTTCAAAAGTTTTCTAAAAATCTCTCTAGAAACAAATATTTCAATTCCACTTTAGCCATTTCTTTCATATCTGAAGTTTAAGCAAAGGTCTCTAAAAATGTTGATGACTTGAAACCTTTCAAGTTAAAGGAGCATTACTGTTTCTCCATATTGAGCAAAGTGAGTTACACCCACCATTAATAAAGAAATGCACATCGAAAAACATCATCTATAGATTAACACCAACAAATATGACCTCCTGCCACCAATGTTACCTGTCCAGTCAAGATATCAAAAGACTCAGTAAGTCCTGAGAAGACAATGGCATTTAACTAACCTTGTGATACACTTTCATCAGTCTTGATTTCTATAAAGTCAATATCATTTCCTTTATATGTTGTTCGCCACAGATCCCTGATGATTGCATTTATTGTGTGCATCTTGTCAGAATGGAAACGCATGATGGCACTGTCTAAAGCACTGTAATACTTGTCCAGATCATCAATTGCAATATCAGTGCACTGAAAAGAAAATGGAATAAATTCATATATGTATATAGCTATTCATTAGCCCAGTTTTAACAGACAAAATTTAACTTGCATTACAAGAATACAAAATGTCAATCAAGATACTCGGAAAATTATAATGAAATATCTCAGACAAAATTTTCTTGTTTCATGCATACAAATCATAGGCCACTGAAGAATTAAAAATTGGTGCTCCTTACCTGACAGTAAGTAGCAAAAATTATTTTTTAAATCTTTAAATTTGTTCATATGCTATCACAAACCACTGCTCCAATCTAAATGAATAGCAAAAGTCAGCAATTGTAGCATACCACTAGCTTTGGCAATTTTCAACTACCAAAACTGGCAGTGACATTACCAGATTAGCACTTACAGTTGAATCATACATGCCACACTGTAGTTGGTACTAAAATTTCTTTGCAAAGTCCCTGCAGCCCAAATTGCATTGCTTTATTTACCTGTTACTTTTCCTCCTTTTCCCTTGATCTCATCCCACTTACCAGCTTGTAACTTGCCCCATTTTCATCTCTCATATAAGAATAGAGCTCTTTGGGCAAGACTCAAGTGTAGAAATGACATGCCTTCTTAAACTAATTTAAAAATAAAATAACAATTAGCTGGTACTTGCAAACCAGAAACTTGATTCAACTGGATGGCCAGTGAAAAGGAACTTCATAATATAGAAAATATATAATAGTTTGGTCAACTAAATGTACTGAGGAGGTTCAAGCTAGCTTTTACTATGAAGTACTTGAACATGGCAATTTCCATGTCTAAACTATTCTCTCACTAGTAAAAAGCTGGAGAGCTAAAAGGGAACACTGAAGGGATTCGATGAAAAGTACAAGGGAAGAAGAAATGCGGCTGGGCCAAATGAACACTGGAAATGTTCATGTTATAAGTGTTGCTGTTAGAAAACATACCTTTTTCTCAAAATACTTGTTTTTGTAATTAACTTCAGCATCCCGAAACTCCTTCCGTGCTAAATCCTCTCTCAGCTTCTTGACCTCATCTGTTATCGTTCTAGAACTTCCATCTATTTTGGCACACTGCAGAGATACAAATTGCACAAGAACACATATTACTCTAGCTCAGTTTTTTTTCTAATAGTGTTATTTACCAAAGAAACCAACATTTTATTCACAAAACAATTACATAAGGAAAACTCTACTCTAACTGTAATAAAATCATATCAAATATAGCGCTAAATAATTTCATAAAAACAAAAAAATGCTTAAAATACAACTCTAATAACCCCTTAATATATGCTTTACAATTTTCAACAAAAGCATTCATAAACAAAATTTCACCTCTACTTTACAAATAATTCATTAATGAAGAGTGTGAATTCTTGCAAAAGTTGAATAATCAAAAAGAAAGATCCTCCTAAAATAAATTAATCAGAGCCTTTGCCAATGTGATTTCCTTGCAAGATCGTTTTAACATCTATTTTATCTAAATCCTCAAAAATATTTATATCCTTCACAAGGCCCATCATACGGAGCACCTCTCCACAGGGAAAAATCTCATTTCAAAAGCAAACTCACAATGAAGTTGCAACTCAGTCAACAGCTAGACAGTATTTTCTTTAACTACTAATCTCCCTGCCTTACCTCACTGTACATTTCGTCATACTGAACATTCAACTGATTCTTCTCATCACGGATACCAGTCTCATCCTTATCTCTTATGGATGATTTAATACTGTTTATTTCTTCTTGCAATTTCTTTGCTTCCTCTTCCTTTTCTCGAATTTTCTTTTCATCATCAAGATTACGCTTTCTTGTCTGCAGTGAACATAAAACCATGCATGAGTTATATACACCAGAAAGTCCTTTCACTAACACAAAAATATAAAAGATATACATATCAACAAATAATTTCTTTAACAAAAATACTAAATTGATTAATGTATGGTTACTAAAACTGGCGTCACAACATCTAGGTTACTGATGCCAGATAAAAAACTAAAGCTAATACTCAATAATTTGTATTATAAATTGGGGCGAATATTAAATAACAAAGCTTCTCACAAAATTGCCCAGATTAATTTCCAAGCTTGAGATTCACTATTGGTTGAAGTTTGGATATGCACATAACATACTATACAGTATAAGCAGGAGAACAAACCCATGCAATATTAAGATTTATCGTTCAGTCAACAAATTTGTCTTTAGAACAAAAAAAAGATAAACAGGGGCAAAGTCAACAAAAATATTATGAACATTGAGGATAAACATTTAAGTAAAACTCAAGATTCCTCTCAACTTAACTCTACAAGGATTTTAAAGAATATCTTAACTCTACAAGGATTTTAACGGATATAAGTAAACAAGTCATACTGAAATCTTAGCTTAATCGCTTATAATTCCACAGAAGCTTTACAAAAAAACACAATATGTCAGTCATATAAAGATAAAAAAAAATGCAAATTAATCTAAAACTGAAACTATGGTTACTATATATTTTGGAGTAAATTATATAACCTCTTGGAAAAAGGAATTTTTTTCCAAGGTGTAAACATATCCCAGTGTGTAAACCACAGCTTCCCAGGTGTAAACATATCCCAGTGCATAAACCATAACTTGAGCTTACCTTCTGATTATTCAATTCCCTGTCAAGCTGACGCTGGTCATCTTCTAGCATCTTCTTGCGTGCATCCAGTGAAACTGAAGTATCATCTAACTGAGTCAACTTTTGCCTGCTCTCTTTGAGAAGTTCTTCCTTACCACTACGAATGTACTCCTGAATGCTGGACTGAAGATCCTTTGCTAATTTTTGGTCTTGGCGCACAGTTTGCAACTGCCAAAATGAATGAATGCATAATGGTCATAAACACAAGAAATACTGATTTTCATTCACAAAAAATAACTCTTACAGATCAACTATTATAATCAGCATTAGCTTCCTTCTGATGTACACCATGACAAGAAAAGTTATCTTCTGCTGTTTCATTCTTTAAATGCATCAACATAATTCTGAGTTAAGACAAAAATGTTTTTACAGCTTACATAACAAAACATCAATTGCATATATATTAATAAAAGCTCATATAAAATATGTCACACACACACACATACATACACATAAACACCCAACTTACCAGCAGGTGAAACAGAACAACACCTGTAGGCAAACACTACCCAAGCCTAAACCTTTCGTGAACCACAAGTAACGGCCGTTCCATAAAGGATGACATGAATGTGCTGCAGGAAAATTACTATCCCAGCCCACACAAGTATATCGAGGTATTTTTATACAGTGAATGATAAATGCCAAAAAGAATGCACTTCACTCAATATAAAGCACTCAAGAATGAAAAACCAAAGATGACCATTATTGTGGTAGGGTTAGATGGGAATTAAATGTTACGGAATAAACAATGAATCACAAAAAGAACAAGGCAAAGAGTAGATGATTGTGTTAAAAGCCCATTACATAAAGAATACAAAACCCTAAACAAGAATTAAGTGTAACACAAAAAACAAAACAATATAAAATGCTATTCCAATACTGAAATTTCACCATATAGAGAGAGAGAGAGAGAGAGAGAGAGAGAGAGAGAGAGAGAGAGAGAGAGAGAGAGAGAGAGAGAGAGAGAGAGAGAGCCGCTCACACTAACAGTTCAGCAACACATCAGTTACTGAGGAAAAGGCAATTATATAACTCATACATAATAATATTCACATAACACACAAGATGAAGAGTTATGAAAATGCATTGAAAATGTTATCCTGTCTATAGTCCATCTATAGTCCATCAGAAAACCTATTACAAATGCCGATAAGTTCTAGGGTATTTGGTAGCATGTCCATTTTTGGTAGAGGTACTAATGAGAACGAAAAATTTTACTGCAAAGCCATGGAAGTTGGCTGGGCATGTACAAGATTTTTCTTTTAAATTCTTTGCATCAAGTACTTGGATGAGTTCTGCATAATTAAAGGCTATTTTATGATTCATGGCTTTGCAATAACAGATGCTCAAACAAGCATACCCTAAACCAAAATATCAGTGAAAAGGTTGATGGGACAGGCAACCAAATACCTTTGTCTAGCCCTGGGAAAATACCATGTCTAATAGCAAAAGCAAGACATTAACAATATAAAAACACAAAAGACATAATACCAATCTGGCAGTTGAAGAAACAACCAACTCTGAAAATGTTCATGATGACTTATATATATCTCTTCACAATAATCCAACTTACCTTTGCATTTTCACTATCAACCCATTTCTCTTTGTCAGTGGTCTTCCTTTTCTTCTCTCCCATTTTTTTTTCTATCTGATACTTGAAGGGAGCAACATCTTCTTTAGCCTTCTCTAACTCCTCCTCAATTGTTACTCTTTCACTCTCAAGTTTCTTCAGCTCCTCCTTCAAACTTTCGGTTTCTTGAAGTTTCGTTTTCATCTGTAAAAGTATAATATACATGAGAATATCTTTAATGTAATATTCAATTAACAGGACATGAAGTGGAAAGTAACTACATAATAAAACCCGGATATATAAAAAGATGCTAACTCTTAATGACACCATGCGTATCATAACATCTGCAGTTTGTGGATGTGAAGTTTCCATGCAAATGTAATTTTTAAAAAACAAAATTATTCTTTCATTTTCTGTTAAGGAGTTCCAAATTACTTAGCCCTTGATTTATATGAAAAATTTGTCATCAGGCAGCATTTTTGCATGTCTATGAGCAAACACACCAGTCTGAGCCAACTCTTTCCATCATTTTTCATTTAAGTGGTCAGTGCAATGCAAGAAAACATTGGGCTGAGAAAAGGTAACATGTTGAAACTGCTGACTTGGTTGACAATGATCTGTGTACCTATTACACAGGCTACGTGTCAATCTTTGTGCTTAGCAGATTTAGTTACTTATCCAGGGGGTAGACCCCTGGTAGCTGTCTGTCGAGTTGAGCCACATAAGAATTCTTTAACCCTCTACCTGGTCCACAGTCCAGGTCTACATGCATTCATGACTTCCTTGACTGTTTTAATCATCAAGTACTTCCTCTCCATCAATCATCTATAATAACACAACAGATAAATCCCTTACCTCCAATTCTTTAGTTGACAGTCTGAGTTTGCGATCCTTAAGAGCTTCTAACTCACTCTTATATTCTTCAAGTCTATCTTGCAAGTCACTCTCTTGTCTCCGGTAATTCTTAATTTCCTCTTCTAAATCACTCTGTTGTTTCATTGCTTCTTCCATGGTAAGATCTCCCTCTGAAAGCAAAATTATTATAATGAGACTAAAAACTTGTACATCATCTCAAAATCCTACAAACTCAATTTTCCACAATGACCTTGGAAAAATTTACAATCCCAAACAGAAAATGAAATCAGTGGTTAGACAGTCTGATGTACAGTACATAATCAAATTACTCACAAATGTCAAAAGTAGTAATTAGTACAATTAAAAGAGGGATGTCTGATAAATGCATTTGGGATGAATGTGTGCCATACAGAGAACAAATTATTTTTTTAATTTTCCTGTCCAGTCTTTTTTTCCTATGAATTTAATAGCAGCTAAGTTAATGAACTTTACACCTGTACATTTTATATGGCTCCCAGAAAACATCATCAAGACCCCTGAACACAAAATCACTTGATTTCCCAAGAATTGATAAACTTTCTTATCAATATGTGTCAATAAAAGTTTATCTATACTTACTTTAGAATAACAGATCTAGTAACACACCAAAATGCATAGTCTGCAGCCATATGGCTTAAAAAAAAAAAAAAAAAAAAGTATCTAACCTCCACCTCCCAGTGAAGCTCTCAAGTCTTCAATCTGTTCTTTGAGCTGTTTGATCTTCCTCAGGTGGTTGTCCATCATAACAACATCACTGTGGACTGATGATGCAGTTTCTTCATCACAACTTGTTACTTGTAACAGCTCTGAATTTGATTCAAGGCCATTTTTCAAAGTCTCTATTTCTTTACGATCTGCTTCCATCTCTTCCCTGAAAGATATACATATTAGCATTTGTATATAGCAAATTATAAAAACAGGGAACAAATGCACAATACAGGGATCTGGTTATTTAAAACCTTGTAAATGATTCCTAAAATATGAAAAGTAAAACAAAAATTCCAAAGGTTCAGGAGAAGTTTAATAAAACATCTCAAGAAGGCTACAGTTTTTACTACAGCCAAAATAGTGCAAAACATGTGAAATGATATTGTAATGTTTGAGACCATGACAGGAAATAAGAAAAATCTTAATATGTGTTGACATCACATGAAGGTAAACAAAACAAGAAAAAATAAGGAACAATATCTACTTACTTCATTTTGTCTAACATGACTCTTGCTGCATTTGCCTGATCTTTGAGAGGCTTAAGGGCTACCATTTTCTCATACATTTTTTCTTCTTTTTCAAGCTTTTTCTTTGCTTCACTCAGCTTCTGGGGAACCCTTTTAACCTTGTCTTCTAACTGGAAATGAGATTAAAAAGAGGTTTCTGAGTGTTATAATCCTGGAAGAAATTTAATGGAGCACAAAAGAACTTAACTTCTCAGCTCAATACTCTTATTAGTGTGTACAAAAAGAAACCATTTCCAAATTAAATAAAAATTTTTGTTATTTCCTACAAAAACAGAAATAGGCTGAAAATGATAGAATGGCCAATTACTTTACTCAGCCATTTGTAACCAGTATTTCCAGCCTTTTGGAAGGGATTACCCATAATTATAACTGAGCATTTTTCTTAACTGTCCTGCTAACATAAATGATAATGTTTTTAACATGTAAAATTCTTATATCCCTTTAAAAGAAATTGCCTTACAAATAAGTGTTATTACAAGTAAGTACAATAAGGATGAAATTATTACTTTTATTATCATTTTTCCAGACCACTGAGCTAATTCGTTTAGCTCTCACAGGACCAGCCATAGGATTTGCCTTTAATAATGATAAAGTTTTGATTTTGTTTATTAATTACATTTCCTTAAAAATTTTATAACAGTTCATAAAAACAATGGATATTGGGCAAAATTTCAAAAATTTACTCATTTCCAAAGCCTTATATTTGTTGTTGAATACATTTTAGACAATCACACACAGTGTCTGACTGTAAGTTTTACTCTACAATGTGTTTATGAAAGCAAAATGTCTATCATCTTTGGTTTACTTACATTTGTTTCCACTACTATTTAGAATTGTAGCACAGAAGACAATCCGAGTACAAATCATTTAAATCTTCAACAAGGAAATGGAACAAGGGGCCATTACCCACACTGGAGTAATTTAACCAAAGGGTCAGAGAACCTTGATAAGGTACAGTATAATAAATCTAACACCATTTGAGCTTTTAATTTTATTGAGGGCCAGTTCACCCTTCCAAAATCATTAACTGTCTTTTCATGAAGACGATTCCCAAAAAACTACCAAAACTTTTTTGAAAGCTTTAACAATACCTCATTAATGAAATATTTAGCACTTCTGAGATGTGTGCATTAACTGCTAAACAGTGCTATTATTATTAAGTCATAAAACCTGAAGATATTACTGATGCTCTTTTCTGCGACAACCCATCAACCTGGCAGCTGCTTTCGAGGTCTGGCCATCTGATAGGTAACACAGGTCCAGTAGTACAGCTTACATTTGAACATTCATGATATTCAAGGCTAACAGTAATTTCATTTCTTCTAACCTAAACTAAACTTCACTTTACAATTATCATTCAAACCATGAGATCTATCTACAAAATGTATGTCTAAAAAAAGGAAAACCCACCACAATTATGTAACTGATAAGTAAAAATTTCTGATATGTTGAGGGATTACTGTATTGAAATGCTTCCACTGACATACAATTTTCACAACACTGTAGAGCGTTTATCTGAATTTTAAGTTTCATCAATAGTATAAATCTGCATACTCGAAAGTCAATATAAGCCCAATTTTGACATCAAAATTCCGTACTTGGACATATGCAAGTTATAAACGAAAAATGTAAAAATGCAAGCAGAATTGAAAAAAAAAAAGGTATACAATTCAACCCTTTGGTGTTTTTATGTGATATAGAGCAAAAGAATGGCTGGTGAAGATAGTGGAATACTGGTGAATGTTTCAATTAAAATTTATGTAAATTTTTACAAGTTTACTTCCTCTGATCATGGAAGATGCAGAATACATTGGACATTACATTAAAGATGGAACACAGTCTGAGAGGAATAGATTAATGAAAATCCTGCAGAATTCCTATCACACAGATCTTTACAAATCTTTTCCAAAGACAATGAGTCACATACCTCTTGAATGAGCATCTCAACATCTTCCTTAGTTCCAAAATCTCGATGGCACAGAGGGCAACAATCATCTTCTTTTAATCTTTCAATGAACCTATTCAGCACCTGGATTGAGCTTGATAAATCTCCTCGCTCCTTCTGAGAATGCAATTATTTTTCAAGAAACCTTGTCAGGGGAAAACTCTGACAAACATCAACCATGAATAAGAAATGCAACTTGAAATATCGCATCATCACCAATAAAGACAATCTGTGATATATATCAAACTATTTTATAGCAAAAATAATAATAACAATAATAATAATAATAATTAAACAACAATGGAATCTACTTACTGTCAGCTGTTCTTTTTGTTCCTTTGATTTTTCTAGCGCTTTTTCTAATTCCTGTCCTTGACAAGTTTCAGTAACCTTTTCTTCAACACCTAATAAATAATATGAATAATCTGATCAAATAAATAAATGTATTACCAGAAGACATATTCTGCATTAACTCAACAAGACCAGTTCTAGAGTCATGAATCATGAAACATACCTGTAAATTATCTTGAATATTAAGGAATTTAGATACTAACTTTAGGCAATGAAAAGATGTACAGTAACATAAAATTTGAGATTAGACACTCTTCTAACAAGAAGAATCACAGTAGCAAACTAAAAACAAATCCTGAAAATCTATAAACTATTACATAAAAAAGTGGTCTTCCTCAGTGTTTAATGTGACTGCTGTTTTGAATTAGCTGGGCTTCAAAAACATACAATTTTAATTAAACTCAAAAGACATATACCAATGCCACATCCACTACTATCTCAATGCTATTCATGATAATTTCTTAAAATCAAAGAAGGTATTTCACAATTTCTCTGAAAAGGACAAAATTTATACTTTTATGCATATAAAATAGTTTTCTTCTAATCACCTTACTATTTTTTAAAAAATCCATTATTCAAAATTTTATATACACTAATTACAGATAACCTTTGCTTATTCAGTAAGGTTGTTACAAAATATCTTTTTTGTTTACTCTCCATCAATCAAATACTGCATTTTAATAGGACAGGTATTAAACTCAAGTGGACAAACAACCAAATGACATCATGACAACACCCTGCAAGTGTATTATTACTTAACAGCTTAAAATTTCCTCTGGGAAAAATAATAAACAATGCTAAGCCAAGAAAAGAAACTTAATATGGTAGTCTAAATCTCAACGATTTCCTGTGATTTTGTCTAAGAGATACATGATTTTGTCAAAGAGATCAAAATAACAAATCATAACATGGTGTTAACTATTTTGTGAATATTGAGGTGGATGTATAACAGCAAATCAAAGCAGCCCTGATTTCCAAGAATTGTAAATCATTCAACTCTGACCATGACAATTATTAACCTACTCTGGATATACAGTAGGTTAAAAACTGAGTGTCTCATAGGAGGTACCACTAAGCACGCCTTGCATGGCACACAGTAGGTGGAAGTTAAGATTTTTCAGAGCATCCCTTTGGCTTAGCTGCATTTTCCTTTGCCTTTTATTTTCCATATGTTTGATGGTTTCTTCCAACTTACGGCCAAACTACTTTAAAATTATCCAGCTCTAATTTTTACCTCTCATTCAAGAATAAATCTTTCAGGCAAGCGCCATGAAACTAAAAACATGACTCACAGTTTGCAACCAGAAAAGTGAAAAACTTAACATCAACTGCATTATCTACATGCTGTACTATCTTACTTTTAATGCCACCAATCAAGTCACTAGTGAACACTACAAACACTGAAGGTCTCAGAATACACAATATAAAGCAAACAAAAATAGAGATTTACATTCACTAAAAATACCATCAACAACTCACCACTGGTGATCAGATAATTATAAAATAATAAAAAGAGCAGCACATATAATTCAACAAATAATTTCAAATTTTTTAAACAAAAATTTTCAGTTAACTGAAAATTTTATAACTGACTAGCTCAAAAGCAATACTTAAACCAACTTGAGTATGTTACACAAGACAAAAATATTTTCCATCACACAGTTTGGGAGCAATTAGTACCAAAAAACATACCTCTAACTTCCTCTTCTTTCTTCTTAATCATGTTCTTATGATTCTCAACACGAGTATCAAGCATAGTTTTCTTTCGGTTGAGGTTCTCTTTTTCTTCACGAAGTTCTGCTGATTGTTGCCTCTGTAACAATTACGTTTACATTTACACGAAGGAAAGTGTACACTAACAAAATTCTACATTAAAGTGACCTGCTGCTCACTCAGTGCCCTTCAATGCCATCCCAAACAGCATTCATCTCTATGGTGAGTATACATACTCTACTACTGTAATGTACATTTCCTTTCATTTGTAAAAATGCATAAAATATCTTTAATATGATTAAATTTCCAGCATCCTTCGTAAGAGTGTGCGTGTATGAGATAGAGATTCTGTACGTTCACATGAACTCAAGTAGCCTACAACAATTCTACATTTAGCATTCATTATAAATACTGTAATGTAAGAAAAATGGACCAAATGAAAGACAAAATGGTACCTGGACTCAAACTAGTAAAGTCTGAGTAAATTTTGATATATACCACTTGGATAACGATACAATTGGAAACCAAGTTGTAGGCTAAGCCTAGTCTATAGTCACAGTTAGACACAGCCATTGGTATAATTCAGAATAAAGGAATAAAATGCACAGTAAACATGGCAAGAAAAGTACTTAAAGCTTCTTGTATTTTGCCAGAGAGAATACTTTCTGAAAACTCTTATTACAAGCCATTTATTTTTGTATTTATGCTTGAACCATGAATCCAAAAAAATGTTTGTAACAAAACTTCTAAAACCAACCAGAATGTATTGTACATTCAATAAACAAAATTATACACAGTTCCCTTACATAAAAATTATACCCTGACATTTTTATCGTGCACATACGACTTCAGCAACATCATCATCAAAGCCCATAAATATCAAAGAATATTTATTTCACAAATTCAATTTAATGCTAGTATACGTCCATTAATTAAGTGGCATAAATTTATGGCTGCTGAAGTTGTAATAACTTTGAACCACATTCTCCAGTCATGTTACAGCTTACTATACAACAAAATTAATACAATAATCCAATAAATTTACAGTGCTGCTATGTACAATACTTACAGAACTATTAAGATAAGCATCTAATTTATTCTTGATATTTTCCTCTGGAATCTCACCAAACATATGCTCAAATTCATCTTTGTGCCTGCGTTTCCTGAAAGAGAAGATATATTAGCCATAATGTCTCATGCACTCACAATTCATAACTATAAGAAGCTTACAAATACGAGTTTCATATACTACGTATATGCTTAGGGGGACAAGTATAATTTCCTTTTGAAATATATTACTTAATTAAAGATTTATTTATTTTTTAAATACTGACCTCTCCATTATATAGCTTTGACTTCCGCGCCAGCGGTAGTTCGCAGATATTAACAAAAAAACGAGAACATTCAGTTTTCTATATCTGTCTTCTATCTATCTACTGTATTTCCCCCAACCTCCACTAGGGGACCAATAGGTACAAACAACTGTAGCCGGTCAGTCCACTTCTGTCCACTTTGAATGTGGGGAGGTAGGGAGGGCAATTTATATAATGGAGAGGTAAGTATTTAAAAAATAGTCTTAAATTAAGTATTTATATTTTTTAAATGAACCTTACCTTTCCTTTATATACAGTAGCTCACTCCCACATTTGAAAAAGGAGGTGGGCAAAGTGGAAAACAGCCAACCTTTTGAAGGCTACTTATTAACAAAATATTTTGTACAAAACAAGTGTTTGTATTAGTAGTGAATTCATTCCATAGGTTATTAATGCCTACCTTCTCTGACTAAGATTGTGGCTCTCTCACTCTTTAGCTGTGTCTAAGGCTACTGTAAGGTTTCCATAGAAACTTCTTTACAAAGAGCTTATTCTAAACAGTTAAAAGGTCGACAAATTAATGACCTGGAGAGCCACATACAGATTCCAAGGTAAAGCATGTAGCAGAGACCTGGGAAACTCATTTTAACACCTTGAAAAACATCTAGATGTCTTTGTCCTCAGACAAGCCTTTAGACAAAGCCAACATGGCCCTTTAGCCTTAAAGGCTGCTACCAAGAAGTTGCCTCATGCTTGAGAGACAAGAGAAACCTAACCATGTTGCTTATAGAAGTATCAGTGCTGGAAAAAAAAAAAACCTTAATGTGGGATCATGACTTACACCCTGACCACTGGTGTTGGCAGAATTGAATAGTAAGTTCTCTCCCAGCACTGATAATGGCATTACTATGAGATCCCACCTTGAGCTCACCAGACCTTGAACCATACCACACAGTCATCTGTAGCTTGTGGGATTGTGATGAAACTAATCTCTCGGTTGCTTGTGTCCACCACTGAAAGAAATTGGAAACCAGCCTTGCCTGATCACCTAATACACTGATGATTTCCTGAAACCTAACAAGAGTAGGAAAGGCATTGCAATCTAGACCTCACAAGGGAACAGCTTGGTGTCCCTGTCCAAACTAGAGGACCTTGCACTGGTGAACAAAAACTGGCAAAAAGATGACTCCCCTTAGCCTCAAACAAGTTCATAACAAGGGATCCCCACAGCCCACTGACTACAGCCAACCTCTGGATGTTGAGTCCTTTCCATTGCTATTATTTATCTCGGTGACTGAGTACATCCACTAAAATTTTCATAATGAATAATCATTTCCAGTAAGATAACAACTCAGGATGAGGTTATGTGTTAATTTGACCAAATAACGGAAAAAGGGGTGGAGCATTTATATATAGTAGTGTTTGCTCCTCCTAAAACATAAAATGATTAATATTGTCTCTAACAGACTGACTCTATTTGAGTACAATCTAATTGCCCTATATGGCATAAAAGTGTCAAACTCGTTACCTTTAAATAAGGTCAAGTCTGCATTTAACAACACTGAGAAGGGAAAAGCCTCAAAACAGATATTTTTCAACGATAAAGGGTCTCAGTGATGACAAGAAGACAATGAATGAAACCTAAAACATTAATTCTACATGGCAAATTATAAAACAAAAAAAGAGAAAATAAAAATAAGCCATCAACAGATTCAGTATAACCTCCTTTTTTTAGGAAGTAGTAAAAAATTTTTTTTCAATATCTTACACTTACATAAACTGTACTTTATTTTCTAAACTCTCCTTCTCTTGCATGTGAATATCAAGTTTAGAACGAGCTTGTGCTTGACGATTCATTTTGTTAACGATACGTTTCTTGTCTTCTAACCTGTGCTCAACTTCACTCCTTAATCTTCTTATCCCTTCAATTTCTTCTCGAACCTACAGTAAACAGAGTATGACACTAATTAATTAGAAGCCATTAGCTCACTACTTAACAATCATTAGCTTAAAAAATCACAGCATCATAATATAGTTTAAAAACAAAAAAGTAGTTTAATGTTATCTTTAATGATCACTGGTTACATCTTAAAGCAAACTGTAAACAGAACTTATACTTGAATTCTAGCAAAGTGCATCTTTAGAAATTGTTAACGCTCTTATACATGACAAAAATATTTAGAGTTTTTACTCAGCTCTTTACTATCTACATGTACTAAATCCCCAAATAAATGCAAGAGAAAAGGCTGAACCAGCCCTTAAAATTGCCATTCTTCTTTCCTCTTGGACATTTACCATGCTAAAAAAATATTACTCTCTTGTATTTCTAATTATGAACATATGAACATAAAACCATATAAAATGGGTTGCAAAAGACCAAACTGTAATTTCAATATACAGTAACTCCAAAGTACAGTTCTAATAGATTTAAACTACCAAGAGATTTACATACCAGCCAGTCAATCCTTCACAATTAATCTTTATTTCTTTTTTAAGTGAGCACACATTAACATACAGCACACATTTTTTACCGTTTCGATATTCAGTTTTCCTTCCTGCTTCTTAATTTCCTCTTCAACTTGAGCCAACTGCTGTTTGACTTCATTAAGTGAACTTGCCGAATACTCTAGTTCATTTTGTTCAAGCTCTTGTTTGATCCTTCTCTGCTTGACCTTAGAATCCTCTCTTTGCTTTTCCTTGGTTAAGATCTCCTGCTCTAATGCTGCTTCTCTCTTTCTAGCAAGATAAAAAATATAAAGCATCTTTTAATATAGGATTAATGTTGCAAAGCAGGTTTCCATGAATTTTACATAGTGTACAACCACTATTGTTGAAAGTATGTAGTTCTGTATAAAATTTCTACAAGCTTGTAAATAACCAAACTCAAATCCAGTGAATACAAAAATCTTGGAGAACACCTAAAATAAGTCTAACACCCACTTTACATGTTAATTTTCCTTACAATTAATTTCTAATAACAGAACATCCTACCTGTAGTTGAGAAAATTTACTTGGTTATCCTAACAATTTGAGATTCCTAAAGCTCAAGACTAGTGTGTGGTGATACATGATCAGTTCTGCCTTACTACTTATAAGCTTACAAGTGCTCTTTCATCAATCACTGTAAATTTATTTTGCATAATACTGCAATGCCACTTTTGGTCTCAATTTAAAGCTGAATACTGAACATTTCTGTTCTCAATTTAAAGCTGAATAACTGAACATTTCTGTTGTTTAAACATGAGAAATAAAATTAAAACTCAAAATGACTTACTGAATTTTACCAAGAACAGATATATCTTTATTTTTCTCCTGGGACAGTTTAACTTTTCTTTGTTTTTTCAGTTCTGCTTGGTTATTTTCTCATTTATTTTTCATTATTTTATCCTAAATCCTCTGTTTGTTGTGACAATTCATAGCTTTGATTTTTAGAAATTAACAACATTTTCATGCTGTTCAGTTACAGTTCTATGAAGTTGTAATTCAAGAGATATTTAGCATGGTGTGTTAGTATATTTATTTTTTATTTGTGGGGGACATTGGTGACAATATTTGGGGGATTTTGGTATTGTATTCATCATATTTTATATTAAAGGGACTTAGTTTCTTTCATATTGGGTCTTCATCATAGCAACCTATAGCAGCCTTCATTTCTGAACTGTGCTAAAGAAGCACTGGCAACAGAGGAGTCATCGCTGTGCTCCCTTCTTTTTTGAGTTGTCTTTAATGAACCTCCTACTTCATTACTTTCCTCATCTTTTCAGCGTTTTGTTGGTCACTTCTCACTCAGGTGTCTAAAGTTACTGTAAATTTCCACAAATATTTCAGAAGAGCCCTACTTGAATCTAGAAATGCTGCATGGTTGGTTTTATTAAATTTTTTTATAATAATAACAATAACAATAATATATTAATAATAAAAATAATCAATACTGAACTTCAAGCAATTCTAAATAGAGTTATTTACCTCTTCCAAAAGACCTTTTCTTATTTGTACCGTAATTACTACCTTTTTCTCTACGAGGGCATGGACAAAGTGAAGTAAATTCAGGTACCTTGGTTCAATTTTCTCTTATGGTCAAGTGGATGAAGATTATATGAATAACTTAAGTCATGGGAAGCTGGGAATGTATCTTTTAAGATGTAATAACTTGGTAGCATATGGATAGTTTCTTCTTTTGCAGATCTTTGATGTTTAATGAGAAGATATGTAATGCAGCTTAAAGAGTCGCAAATGATATTATTCTCAGAATTTGTTCCTCCATCTTTACGCTATTCAGAAGGTTGTGAAGAGTGGGCTGTTATTGGAACTCACTCCATTGTTCTTTGACAAATAAACTTATGCACAGTATAGAAAAAGTAAGAGAGAAGGGTGAAGGAACAGAAAACAAAACCTAGAAAAATATCTTTGAAGGATCTGGGTTCAATACTTGTTATGTTTTATCACCTGAAATTTGGGCATACACACAAAATACAGTATGGATAAGCTGGAAATGATGAAGATCGACAAAATTTTTAAAAACAATTTGCTTCTGATGTTTGAAGCATGTTGCTACTTGAAAACTGGAAACCAGTTTAACCAATTGCATTTTCACAAAACTTCTTTAAACAATTTGTTTCTGATGCTTAACATATGTTGCTGGTTGAAAGTTGGTCACCAGTTTAACCAATTAAAAACATTTAGGAGATGCAAAAAATTTAAAAATTAAATAAGATCTTGCAATAATCATTCACAACAAACCTTTCATGACATACCTTTGAGAGTTTAGAATGTTAACTTGATGGTGTGGATAGAGTATTAATAATACCTGTAATAATTACTCTCCAAATGTTGAAATCTGAGCATTCTTCACACAAAATGTGTTTTGTTGTTAATGTTATTTGGCATTTTCTACTAACAGAACTGGGTCATTAGGAGTAGTCAATACATGACAGCCTGTTAAATGGGTGTGCCTAATTTGCACTACAGGATAATTTAACCCCTATCATAGGGTTAATGTTTTGATTTGTCATCATCTGGTTCAAAAGTCTATGTGAGTCCTGCCATTTAATCATTACTGTATAGGCTTTAATCATTGTCATAATCATTTGCAAGAATTTTTAGATTTGATCTAATAGCTGTTGCAGATTTGGTTATAGCTGTTGCAGATTTGGTTATCTGTATTGGCATAGTTCAACTTACACCGGTTTCATGTAATTTAACGATAGTATCTAAGTTGTTAAAAATGGAAATCTTTTGGACAATACACAGAATATACTTTATGACCCTTTTATAAAGGCACGTTTTTATCAATTTTATCTGATGATAAGATTCGGGACAATTCAGTTGTGAAAAGTGAGGCCATATTAGGTAATGAGAATTTAATTTTCCAATTTGGGATCATCTACCAAAATTATGGTATCGGTATTATGAGATGAAGACAGATTCCCATGTTAAATGATGAAATCTGGAGAACAGTAAGAACACTGCAAATGTATTTACCTCAAATCATCAATCTCTGACTGAATTTCATTCTCTTGCTTCTCAAAATCTTTCTTCTTGGTAAGAATTATTTGATACTGATCTGCAACGTATCCCTCTAAGTGAGCCAATAAACTTTTGACCTTTTCATCATCAAACTGCTGAATTCCAAAGAAATCTGAAATAAGATAAAATTTTACACTTCATACAAAAATTTCTAATAAGTGTATTTGTACCAAACTTCAATGTGTCACTCCTTCAAAGATTTAGTAATATTAGTCCTTGCAAGTTTAGGCCACATATTCTGATTTAAGACTTGATTTTCTAAAACTATAGTCACCAGTCCTTAAATAAAAAAAAAAGACTTTCACACAACCTCAAAGTACATCCTCTCCCATCTCCCAACAATTCTGGGCATTTCAAACTTACACTGCACAGATAATGTAATTCACATGGCTAAAACCCTTTTTATTAATTACTTTATTTGAATAATTTATATTTTTCTTCATTATTAACACTATATATTGTCATTATTCTGCTAGTCAAAACCTCCTTTCCATTTTAAATATGGCAAACAAAAATCCTAGGTCGCCCATTCCACATTAAAAGTAACAAATGCTGCTTCAAAATCCCCTCTCCCAAAGAACTAGAGCATACACCCTTCTAGAATAACATATCTCTCACTAAATGTACCATGCATACGAGGTCTGTAAATAGAGTAATCCTTCAATTATCTGGATCAACAGAGCCAAGGGCCAATCGGATAATGGCGAGTACAAAAATCTAGCGGTGTTCAAGGGCAACTCTGTACACTAACCTTGTCAATATCACATATCTGTAAACGTTCAATATGCAAGTAAACAACAACCATCACACTTTAAACTGAAAACTTTATGCATAAGGCAATTACCTACCTTTTTTTTCCCTGTATCTGTAACAGAATATACTGCATAAATACACTTTGAAAAAAAAAGTAACACTTTTTTTCTCTCTAACATAAATACACAGTTCAGCAGGCAGGTAGCCTACCTGTGTTTACCTCAGTCTTCCATAATTTTATGACCACTAACATATTTTCATACAGGAACTCTTATCAGTTGTTACCACACTGTATTATCATACACAAGTTACGAAACGTGCATGAATTATTGACCTAGAGGTGTTACACTAACAGTACCCATTTGCACAAGTCAAATAGGCTTTTACAGCTGTATTTAAGATAAAGGCAATGGTAATGAAACTGTTATTTTACTTATAGAATCCTTTTATACTATATTGTTTTCTTGTTATAATATCATCGTAATATGTATAAAAACAGATTGTCCCCCCTTTCATAATGTTTACATTCTCAGAATCAGCTGACTGAGCCTACTAGTGAAATAATTACGAGAGTAATTTTTTATTTGCTAAAAGGAACTGTATTAATGGAATTATAATATTTATTTTTGTACAAAAATGTAAACTGGATATACAAAAGTAAACTGACATACTTTGTGTTAAAGTAAAATCCCTAAAAATCACAAAACATTTCTTTCCCGATTCATTAGTTTACATCATACTCAGTACTGTTCATATCAGTTCTTTGGTAAGCGGTTGTTAATTATAAGAGATGGTTACTAACTGTTACGTATGCCATAAGTCTGGTAATCTTGTTTGAAAGCCTAGCCTGTTACAATCCACTGAAAATTAAATTTGTCTGGTTGTAATATAAAAATTAAATTTGGTTGGTTGTAATACAAAGTCTCTGTGGAACACATTACAACACCCTGTGTTTACATCTTTAGTACATATGACATTTCTTGATGATGAATGTTCAAAGCAAACTAGTTTTTAGAACACTACTAAAAATTTGATGGAATTAATGCATGTATGCTTAGGTGCGTACCCTACACATAAATATTATAAACAAAATTGTGAAGGAGTGTTTGTGTTACTGTATTAGGCTTCAGTGTAAAAATACCTCAGTTGTTCTCTCTCTCTCTCTCTCTCTCTCTCTCTCTCTCTCTCTCTCTCTCTCTCTCTCTCTCTCTCTCTCTCTCTCTCTCAGTACTGCACATATCCTTTAGTGAAATATGAATTACTACATCATAAACATAAAAACACGAAACTAAACAAAATCCAAGAAGTTCAAGACATCACTGAATGAATGCATTCATATGTAGGTATGTGTTGCCATTTTTTTTGCTATGCTTGATTTATTGTACTGTATTTTATTATAAGTTTATCTGAATCTAAATATAATTATCACACATAACAGCAGGCAAGTGAATATTTTATCATTGTTGAAATTTCATCTCTAATCACCATAAAAATGTTCAAAATGCAAATTTAATATGCACGCAAGACAAAACAAACAGGCTGGAGCAAGTTCACAGACATCATTGAATGAGTGTGTGCACACATACGTACCCTACTCACAAGATTGCATTTATCTTTTGGTTTATAAGAAAATACAGTAAAAATAGCAACGAGAATACCGTAGCATAAAATATAAATAAAAAAGCAAAGACGTGTGTGTGTGTGTTACTGTACTTAGGTTTCACTGTATACACAGTAACCCATGGCAACCAACCATCTGAACCCCCATCCCCCCCTTGGAAACTTCTTGGGGCCTCCCCCCCTCCCCCTAAAACCCTTTCTCAGTCATGGTGAGTATCAGCACTATTACCAACATTTCCGTGAGACAGCGCAGCACTGCCAACCATCAGAGGGCAGTTTTTTTAATTTTTAAAAAATTTATATATATCATATATCCTTGGGGCCTTAGTCCCTGGTCTGGGTGTGTCAGATCATCATATTGAGTTCTGGATAATGGCTATACATATTAATTTAATGATTACTGTAAAGAAATGAGACTAGCCTCCTAGTGTTTGATCTGGCAACACTGTATGATTCCTCTTCACAGTGGTCCAACATCACGTCCCATGTAGCTCCAGTTCAAGCTACAACCTCTTTGCGCATGTTTCATGAAGGGATTGTTTTGTGTCTTGGAAAGAGCGAGCACAGTTAGAAATAATGCTGTATGATCAAGTTTTATTAAAAAATCTTTCACAATGCCACTGAAACGTGTGCAAAACTCTAACAAACCTACAGGGAGACTGCCTTCCTTACTGAGGATCACCTTCAACAGATTCTTGGCCTTCTGCAAATGCTATGAACCATCTTAAAACCTGTGCCCTTGACAAAGCAGTCCCCCTGTAGGCCTACTGAACTTTTGTACAAGTTTCAGTAGCATTGTGAACAAGTTTGAAATAAAACTTGTTTCCACAGCGTTGCTCGTAACTGTGCTCACTCATTTTTGAGACGCACAAAATAACATCACTTCAGGAAACATGAACTCACAGTCCGCATGTTAATGCCACGAGGCTGTGGCTTGAACTGAAGCTACGTGAGACATTTACACTGGACCATCCTGAAGGGGAATCCACATTGTTGCCAGATCAAATGCTACAAGACTAGTCTCATTACTTTATTTACAGACCTTGTAAGTCGAAATAAATCTTACCAGACTGCATTATTTACAGTTCAAATCCCTTCCAATACTAAAGGCAGAGTTGATCATCTTCTACATTATCTTCCCCCAATAATGACCTCAAGGACCTCAAAACCTTGTTTCACATGTGGTTATATATAAAATACTTTAAAACCATCTTCCCTCATGATAACGTGATTACCCATCCTTGGGAAAATCCCCTTCTTTAAATTTCTACTGATCTCTTAATCTTCAAAACCTTGCCATACTTATAGGCTACCATGCTGGCATAAGGCTGTCTTCGTCTATATCAACCAACCACCTTAAATAAAAAGTCCTTCCTCACTTCATGATGCCCACAGACTCCTACCTAATGTTTCCTGAATAGTATTTGCTACATGCACAACCTCTTCAAGAGAAACATGTCATGAGCAACTTGGAAAGTACAGGTAATGACAAATTCTCACCAGAAAATCCATAATCCTTCGTCACATTTTCCAGCACCCTGTTTCGCTCCTTCACCTGAGAGACGTGGTTCTTAGAGGCAAACTCAAGGTTTGTTTTGGTCTCGCGCACCTTCTCTATTTCCTTAAGATTCTCTTTTATGTCTCTTGCAATCTGATGAGAATCTGACTCAACCTATTGCAAGATAAAATAATCATTATCATTACATGGATACACATACCTCTAACAATGACTAGTCCACCCAAAGAGGCCCCTTTAAAAAAATCATGAAAGTACTGCTCACTATTTACTAAATTCTTGAAATGACCTGTGGTGGTACTATTCATAACTTCAGATGGTTGTCTGCGTTTAACAAGTCTGCAAAATTACTTGCTGACTTCAAAAATATTTTCTACCTCAAACATTTTGTCACAATAACAAATACATACTGGTAAAAACATATATTTAGAATGCAGTACTCAGCACCAAATCAAAACTAAAGTAAGGCTAAACATCAACATTTCTTGATAACAGTTGCTTCCTACAGAAAGTCTTCTATTAGCACTGTAACCGAGACCATGAGGAAGAGAATCTCACTTTGCATCTAACTAGTTTACCTTGCACAGACTATAATGTTCTTAGTATGCTGCCAAGAGTTTGAGGCCCATTCAGTGATTCATGGCATGGGATTCTTAAGGGAGCCGTCTCATATGAAGTTACTGAGGGAACGAAATCAAAACCAAAGCCTGTTGTTTGGGAAATGGTCTTGTTGTAGCCTGAGAAACTCTTCCTCAAAGAATATAGCAAGTACAATTCATTGTCATTGTCTCTCAATGACTATCCATCTTAAAAGAACTGTCCACCAAACTGCAAGTAACCTTGAGCAAAACACTATAATTGATGTAAATTTTTTCAAGATTTTAAGTATTTAATGTAATTTGAGATTAAACTTTGTATAATTGAAAACAAAATGTCTGGCTTCTCCTCATCAGGTATCATGCCAGTTTTATCATGATCATAGTATCATAAGAGAATAACATTATATGAAAGGTGAAACCTGGAGCAAAATAATGTTAATAACAACAAAATCATAAGGCAACACACCTAGGGAAAAAGCAATATGGCAAAGAACCCTCAGACATGCCTAAAGCACACCACACACAGAATACCTAGCCCAATGCACCATGAGAGAGAAGCACAAAGGTGTTCTTATATTACGCTCAAGAGAATAAGATAAATGTACAATCAATAAAACAACACAGGGAAGGAAAAAGTAACAAACACTAGGGAAACACTTACTCTCCTTAATTCCCTTTCCTTTTTTTCTAAATCTTGCTGGAAATCTTGTATCATAAGCCTCAGTTCCATATCAGAGCAAGTGAACTCTTCACTTTGCCCAGCTCGTAGCTCCTCTTGTGCTGTCCTAAGGTTCTCCAGTTTTCCTTTCTTTTGCACTGCAACCATATAAGGAGGAAATAACAACTCAAACTCAATACATTGTGCAGAACAAACTGTATCTTCATCTAAACACCTGCCTCTCCTAGTAATCTACGCCTTTACATAAGCAGAAAAAATCATTACCAGATTTGCAAGAAAACAACAAAACCAACTACAATGGTACTTACAATGTGACAGCTTAATTTCATTCAAGCTGTTTTCAATCTTCTTTATTTCATTCAATCTCTCACATATGGGAACCATGTCATCCTGAAGTTGTTTTTTCTTGTCACGCAACTTTACTAATGAGTCTTCTTTTTCCTTGAGACACTTTCTTTTGTCATCTGCCTCCGCTTTCCACAGTTTTAGTCCACTTAGTAACTGGTCCATCACTTTCACTTCTGAAATAGAAAAAAAAATCAGCTGTGAGAAAAGAAGTTTGAAATTCAAATAGTTCTCACAACACAGACCACTCTAAACAGTTAAAATAACAATTACGCTAGTATTTCATTGCTCACTGGTTTATGGTGCCTGCTATCCAGTCTATCTCAAGCTAATCATCATTAACACAACTACTGAGTTAAGGTTCAATTCTCACAAAGCTAGTCTGAAGGATTTTCCTAATCTATTCATATAAATAAAATGTAGAATCACAAGAGAAGCATACCAAAAACATACACACAAATGTTAAGGAAAAGGAAAAAGACAAGTGCAGAAAACTAGGAAGCAAAGACTTCTTTGGTGAGGAAGAGTTGACCCTCAACTCGCAAGAAGCAATCTTGGACGGTGGTAAGGGAGATGGCTGAAGACAGGATCCCACACGGTCAGCCAACTGTACTATTGGAGTAAAACTCTGTGACAAGGAAAGTGTAAGCCTCTTGTCCTTCCTCTTCCTCTTGCTAAACCTTTCCCCCTGAGAACACCCAATTCACACATTTCCCAGGGGGAAGAATGGACATAGACCTTACCTTGACAATGAGAACAAACTTATGTGGGTCCACAGATGCAGGAGACATGAAAAAGCCATATAGTTGTACAAGACCCTTCACATCTATATTATTTTTGTTTATTCTCCAAGGGAAAAACACAACTGAGGAAACAATAAAACATACAAACAAAAAACAAGCAGGAAAAACATAGAAACTAAGGAATATAAACTAAGCTGCATCCATCCAGGGGAGAAGTGAGAGAGGTAGCACTTCACACAGCACGGCTGACAGGTAGTGCACCTTACATGCTAGGAGCTTTCCTGACATCCCCAACCTCACTCACTAGTGCCATCACTTGGCTAACCTTGTAACTAAATTCATTCAATCATTCAGCTATGCACAATATATTCTTCCCTTAAAAGGTGCTGGTTTGTAGTCATATGGACACAAACAGAAGATTCTGATGAAATTTTCTTAAGAAGAACATTCCCAAAACATTCATTCATTGCTGATGAAACAAAAGCAAGCATATATATTTAATTTTTATGATTGTACTGCATTCCAAAAGGATCAAGGATCTAGTCATTCATGGTATCAATTAAATATACATGGATCAAGCAAGTATGATTAATCTGAACACATCAGAAATACTGTAGTTTGTTATACTGTATTTTATTTCAATAAAAGGCATCTATGTAACCAAACAACTGCAAATTCAATTCTTCCTTTACACGATCATCTATTTCTTACATGTATACAATAGATGGGACCATTTGGGTCTCTACTGGACTTTTATCATGAAATGATCGAAACACTCTACCATTCTTTTTGAATGTTCTTTGCACCAACACAAGTTATCAAATGAGTTAATTCACTTACTTTAAAAAATGTTGTTTCTGCTAAGAGAAGTACAACTGAAGAGATATGAATACTGTACTTCCATTGCAAATTACTTAATACAATATAGGAAAAAGGCAGAGGAGTGAACCAATTTTACTGTTTTTTTTTTCTTTCCTCTTGTTCTGAAACTTTGTATATTTCTAAGTGTTTTTCTTTCGTCCTTTCACACTTTTTTGTTACGTTTTTGTCATCATTATTGCAATGTATCAATGTATACAGTAGGTTCTAATACTCTATAAGATTATTTCACATTTATTTATCATAAACTGAAAAGTATCCATCCAAATATATCACACCAAGACCAACATTATGAAAATAAAATTCATTAGTAAACATTCCATATTTATTATACGGGAAACCTTGCATAAAATCTTTACAAGATTTTATGCAGGGTTTCCAGTAAAACAAATCAAGCTTTCACTTGCAAAATTCTAAGGCGTGGGTGTGAACTATAAAATATGCTGGAACCCTACTCATGTGGGTAGAAAGGGAAATAAAAATACTGATAAAGCAACCAACACTACACGGAAAAATTGAATCTGGTAACATATTACTACCAATCAAACCAATCATTGGGCTGTGGCATTTATACTAAAAAGAATATCAGAGACAAAATATTTTATCTTGTCTTTGAACAGTCACACTTGTTTCATCCAAGGGTATTCAATGAATAAACCGACTAACGCAGTCCCCATAAGAAGAAAATGCACGTCAACACAACATAAGTGTATAAGAATGTCTGTGTATGAATGTCCAAACTCAAACCATTAGTGAAAATCATTATGTCAAAATCTTGATTTCACAGTTATCCGATTCTTAAAGAAATGCAATATTTTTCAATGAAAATCTTTATTAAAACAAACTCTGCAGGGTAACTCTGTGAGTGGCAAGTACTGTATTCAACTCAGCAGTCCGACTGAGCTGCTGTACTTTAATAATAATAATAATAATAATAATAATAATAATAATAATAATAATAATAATAATAATAATCATAAAAATATACTAATAATACAAGAGAACATTTCAACAAAAAAATTGACAACATGAATGACTAATCCATTCTTTCTTTACCAAGGTCAACTTGACTCTCGATAATATTTACATCTTACCTTCCTTCATGGATTTCCTGAGCTTCTTGATGTTGTCAAGGCACTTGATGTATCTGGTTGCATTGAAAATTGCATCAAATTTATCCTTTACTTTCTTTCCTTCATCAAGAGGCCTGGAAAATAATAAAATACATTAAATTAATTTCCACTAGGATTTCAATATAACATTCTTTACATTGGTTTTTAGATAATTTTACTTAGCTGATAGCATACTGTAGTGCAGATTTTACTATGTACTGCAATTATTCCATACACACTTGAGTTTTGTTATATAAAAAAAATACGCAAAAAATTGGAGACAGAAAAGTTAGTTGGCCAGCCAGGTGGGACGAGAACTAAATAAACAGATAAAAAACTACTGTAATGTCAAAAAGCAACAGAGAAAGTGGTTAATACGGAAGTAATGTCAAAAAGCAACAGAGAAAGAGTCTGAAGGATACAGAAAAGACCTTTCATATCTACTGAAAAATATGATTTATACATGTCACTAATACAGTACTTACCAAGAGGAGTCTTCCTGATGGCAAAAAATTACATTTTCAAGAACAGGCTTTGATACTGCTAAATATTCTGCCATCGTACCTTCAAACTCTGCACATTTGCTGTTGAATGAGAGAAAAAGAATCATGACTCAAGTACACAAAAGAAATACTTCATTTTGCCAAATCTCTCAAAAAAGATACCCAATGTTTCAAGCACTGAAATGGAGAAATCTCTCCAATGAAAGCACCCAAAACATCATAAGAATTCTAAGGAGCTAAGTTAGCTCAATAAGCCCGCATTCAGTAGCTGCATGAACAATTTTACATGCCTCGACAACGCCTTATCATTAAAACACACTCATAAAATGATACATGTACTGCATAGTGATGGAAAAGAGTATTAGTTGAACACAACCTGATTCCCTCACTCACTTGAAACCCATATTAAAAAAAATGGCCTAATGAATTGATCAGAGTTATTTTCGTGGTTTTGTTGAAGTCTGTATATATATCATTAACAATAATGTGTAGTTCTGAGTCCATACCATGTTCAGCCTTCTACAAATCTCCTGACCATATCTCAAGAGAGTTTTGCATATCTATCATCATTCTCACCAAATTACATTTCATGGTTAAAAACTACTTGCCCAAACATTAATTAGTTTTATCAATTAAATGTCCCCCTTTGATTTTGTAAATAATGGGAACTTTTGTATACTATAATAACTGTTCAGCCTGCATACATGAAACCTGAACTGCAGAAATTCATGCACGTGCACAAGACCAACGTATATACTGTACTGTATATCATACGGTGTAAGCATAAATACTGGCTTTAAATATATTAACGTAGAAAAGGATATTTCAAAAGCATGTATTATTTGATGATAACCACAATACAGACACCAACCTACTTACGATCATTCGCTTTACAAACATTCTGAGATACGAACAAACAAGGCCACAAGTTAAAATTGCATTCGGAACGCTCCCCTTTGCCAACCGTAAGTTCAAATTTTGCTCTGCTTGCCTATTCTGCCTAGTAAGAAATTTTGCAAGAAGAGAACACAAGAAAAAAGAAGAACCTGTTCCTTTCAGCCCTTTCCTAATCATCCCAAGCATTCTCGTGATTAACTTCCCTGTATTCTTACAATCACGAAAAAGCTTATTCATACCCATAAAATATTCCTACTTATTTCTATCTTCCCGATTTACCTCATTCTTTAACGAATTCCCATTTTAGTATGCATTTTTGTCAATAAATGGCAGCAGTGTGCAATGTTTACTTTATGAACTTCCAATATCAGATGCTGCTCCTGAGAAATTCTATCCAAATTCATAACTTTCAAAGCATGGAAAAAATATTAATGCTGAACTTCAGTCCTACTGAAGCAGGTTGCTGGATATGTATACTGTATAACTGCTGTATACAGTATACTGAAATCATGTTATCATCATTAAAGCATTTAAAATGCCCAGATATTTATAAGGAACAGCAACTTACCTTGATATACTTTCACCCCTGCTGCCATCTGGACGTCTTTTAGTATATGTAGCATCCAGTGTTTTAACCTCCAACTTCTTATGCTTCTGAGTGACTTCTAGGGAACGACAAGCTTCAATTTCTTTACCATCAGCACTTTTGAAAAGAAGTCGAACTTGCCCATAAATCTGAAATAATGGCAATTTATAAGCTCTTCCCTTGTAATGCAAGTTACTGCATTCCATTTATGTAGGATGCTTCGGTGATTAACCCAAATCTCACTTACACAAGAGATTAGTTTGAAAAGCTAATATAAATTACGATATCAATTTTAATTTTCAGTTTTAGCATAATAGCCTGTTCTACTTACCATCTACGGTACAAACTCTCACTTTACTTTATCTGGCTAACGTACAGGTTCCTCATATAAGTGAATTTGAACCATAAAAAACAAACACAATCAATCATTCTAAATAAAAAATAATATATAACAACATTGGTAGGACAATGATACAGTACTCATTTTCAAATTACAATCACATAATGACACACAACTGTATCATCAACAAATTACTTACCTGACTTTCCATTGCCAGTTTTGGGTCATGCACAAATGATGCACCCCTGCCGCACCCAGGAGGCAGTTCTCCTGCAGTGATGTACTTAAGGCACTCGATGACTGTCTGTGTTTGAATGGATGTACAGTATTTATTTGCAGGTTTATATAAAAAACATAATACAGCACATTTCAGATTACAAAAAGAAAAAGATATACCTTTACAAAAACGCACTGTGCATTGTATTAGAAAAGGGTAAAAAATGCTTAGGTGATGTTAAAACAATAAAGAGATTACAGAGATTAATAAAACTATCAAGCAATGAGATTTTAGTAAGTGTTATTAACTGCAGTAATGACTACAATAAAAAACATACAAGAAAAGTCACCTAGCCATATCCTAGGAATTACTGTGCACATTCAAGGAATTATTTCATCATTATTACTGCTTTTATCATTACGATGATAATCATGAATTTCTTTGTAAAACATGGAAATCACTATAACATATGGAAATGACCAACTTATAGCTGCTATAATCAAGATAAAGTGTTTAACCACTATCATGTTAGAGCCTTAAAAAACTCCTTTTCTAAAATGAATTGATGGCAAATAGTATAAAATCCAATACAGTAATGAATACTCATCTCATATTACTGTATAATAATGTATAGGCTAAATAAAATGATACTCAGCCTCAATGCTGAGTGTTACCATGATTGCTAATTACATTACCTTTTGCAATTACACACATAAGAAGTTTGGTCATATTGCTAGATGTAACAAAACTACTGGTATCTAATATATCATTGAACTGACTTTACTGCACCACACTGTACATATAATGAAATCAACCATCCTTTCCTCTCAAAAGTGAAGGGAAGGAAACCAGGATAATTATTAAGTTATCTACTGATACTTCAGCCTTTACTTACAGTTTTACCACACCCATTTTGTCCCACAATCAGGGTCAAGGGTGAGTAGAACACAACCTGCTGCTTGTCGTCTTTCTCAGGACCAAAGCTTCGAATCCCCTGTATCTGTATCGCCTTTATGGTGGACATTATGACATGCTCTTCAAGCTACAATGCCTGCAAACAGAAAAGCTACCTATTCTTAGTTATTCTTTGGACCTTTATAAAAACATTTCATAGAAGCCAATATCCAGTTGTACTAAAAGCTCTTTGCAGCATCCCTTTGGCCTCAGCTGCATTGTTTTACACACTTTATTTCTCATCTGTTCACTACGGTCTCCTTCTCCTTCCTTTTCCTAATTTAACTTTACCTTGCCCCAGTGTTCATCCATTAGGCTATTTCAAAAAAAACTTTCCAATGAGGCTCAATAAACTAATTTACAATAATAATAATAATAATAATAATAATAATAATAATAATAATAATAATACAGAAAAAAGCCTTCCCTCAAACACATTTTATAATGGAGCACAGCATGTAGACGGTGTTGGTGTCATATAATTTTTATACTTCCCTGAAAGTGATTACAAATTAGTGTCTCTCACCCAGTGACAACTCCAAATTGCCAATAAGACTGTATTTGGGAACACCAAATTTGGTAGCATATTACAAAAACACAAATTACCTATGAAGCATTATAAGAAACTTTATATTGGAAAATATGACTTTATCATTAGATGTGACATTCTTTCATCACTGGAAATGTTTAATTTAAGCTCATTACACAATTATGCCTAATAGCAATGGGGAACCAAAGTGGGAACCAGTATTTAAGCCTGAAGGTCAGAGGGTGGTCAAGGGTCAATCCTTACCTTTGAGGATACTGTACTGTCAAAGAGGACAACAAATAAGCAAGGTATGTTACTGGCTACCTAGGTCACGTTGACAGAGCCGAACAGGATGAAGGTCCACATGTGTCCTGAGTCAGGGGGAGGCAAGGTTATAATGCAGCCTTGTAGGCATATTCAGCTCTATGGGCCTTACTTAAGGTGCCCCTTCATTAGGTTAGGTTTGGGAGAGGGGTCAAGTTAGGATAGGGTAGGTTGCTACTTTTCATTTTCCCAAACCCGAAAACCCCAGTTCCCCAGTTTCGTGCCGACTCCCTTGTGGACAATAATTAGACTTTCGTTACATGGGTATTGCAGGCTAATGGTTAGGCCTGGATGGACAGATTAGCCTGACGTCAAAATTGTTGACGTAACTCCTGTACCATCAGAAAATTCAGCCATAGGCATTTTTAAGTTCATACCTGATTCACGACCTTACCTGCTACAGGCAATGGTAAAATATCTACTTGTAACATGTAATGGTAACTGTTACCTGCCTGAAACAGGTAACAGTGCCTATAACAGCTAACAGTAACACTTGTAACTGTTACCTGGGTAGAACTAAGTAAGAGCCCCGCATCGGGTATTACCTCGAAAATTGACTTCTCCTGTAGTATTTTAGTTCTTTATCAACAATTTACTGTTATTTTTGGGGTCGACTATAATTAACCTGTAAATTTACTGTTATTTTTGGGGGTCGACTGTAATTAACCTGTAAATTTACTGTTATTTTAGGGGGTCGACTGCAATTAACCTGTAAATGGACTGTTATTTTTGGGGGTCAACTGTAATTAACCTGTAAATTTACTGTTATTTTTGGGGGTCGACTGTAATTAACCAATAAATTTACTGTAATTTTTGGGGGTCAACTGTAATTAACCTGTAATTAGCCTCAGAACTGATACGTTTTTATATGCTGGCCATCCTGAAATGTTATTGCGCGTGTGCATTGTTATAGGGGAACTTTTGGTAAAAAGTACACTTTCATTCACTGGGGGGATTTAGGTTAGGTTAAGGTATGTTACATTCATATAGTTCCTTTTTTGGTATTTTTTAATAGGTTTCCTTAGCCAATCCCTTCTAAACATACGGCTCTTGCGCGGAACAGTTCCACAGGCTACAGTTCGTGCGGAGCTGTTACTTAGAAATACCGTTACCTGTTACAGGTAACGGTTACAAATAAACATAAATCTTTTGCATATATGAATAGCCTACCCTACAAACAAGGTTTCAATTATGATATTCTAAGACGTTAGGGAGAGCAGGCTACACGATAGGCTAAGGACATAGGCCTAAGCCTAAGGTCCTGAGTGCATTAGCACTAGGACCCTGCCGTAGGTTAAAGTAAAGCATATTTCCCAATGAGATCTCCATAGGCTTAATTATCAGCCTATATTACTGTTGT
Organism: Macrobrachium rosenbergii; assembly: GCF_040412425.1. NCBI lineage: Eukaryota > Metazoa > Arthropoda > Malacostraca > Decapoda > Palaemonidae > Macrobrachium > Macrobrachium rosenbergii. The sequence continues at coordinate 38,832,510 of NC_089789.1, forward strand.
TAGTTGACCTAGGATACAAATGCAGGCCTGGGCCTACTGCATAGGCCTATTTCGCAGGTGAACAAAAATAGCCAGCAATATTAAAACCCTTACGTTGACATAACAGACAATTAAATCCTACGTGTTCCTGGATAAAATTTAATTAATCCTCGTACAAAAGCAAGCTAAAGTAAATGTTATTTAGGCCTACGCCTGATATCCCCACACTTTTCCCACTAGGCCTACGAAGGATAGGCCTAACTCAACTACAGCCAATAAAATTAAACCACTTACGCAAAAGTATATCTGCCTTGATTAAACCTTCGTTCTCCTGGTGGTTCAAACTATAAATGCACCGTGACAAGACACAGAATCACAGATAAGACATATCAGTTTCTCAGGAAGACATCATCGGGTTCCTGCAATAACATGTTCGGTTATTTCGCTCGGAATTATTCCCGCCTTCCAATGCTTCTCACGATGCCACAGTTCCAGAATCCCCATTTCTTCCTTTCTTTGCTGTACTAAGTTCTCACCATGATATGAATATGAATGTCTATGTATTGTTACCTATTATTAATGCAGGTTTTTACCGATGAGTATAGGCAAGACTTTCTACCATATAAATTGTGATTTTCTAGAATTTACACGATGCCACAGTTCCCCCTTTCTTCCATTCTTCACTAAGCTTAGCTTTTTGCCGTAATATTAATATGAATTATTGCCTGTTGTTAATGCAGATTTTTATCAATGCATTTTGCACAGACGTTCCGCGAAAAAATGGATTTTTTTCCAAGTTCGCTTCTACGTGTTTTGGTCACTTATTCATTAGGATTCTTACGTACAACAAATATAAGTGTAAAATGATGATTCTGTGTTTTTTGCTACTTAGTGGGAAATATGTATGACTTTTCTGTTCAATTCAATAGCTGCAGCGAAAATCCTGAGGAGCTCATCCGGAAACTTAACATTAGAAGTACTTCTTCTTCTTCTTCTTCTTCTTCTTCTTCTTCTTCTTCTTCTTCTTCTTCTTCTTCTTCTTCAGTATGCCGAGTCATAAAACCTTTTCTATTTCATGTCATCTGTCAGTTTTAAAATTAGAGGTGCAGTTCTGAAACGGCAGTGCTCTATCCCCAGTAGCCTATGTCACATATTTCATTAACATTATTCGTTGCGGTAATACAACCTTAACGTACAATTAGCTTATAGAAACCGCTGCAAATATACATGTATATAGTTGGAATGGAAAACTTCCGTAGCAATACGCAAATTATTAAAGCGAATCTATCATCATAGTTTCATATTATCCAGTGTATGGTCCATTTTAACGACTTTACTACAAGTCATGAGTGTTTTTAAGTAGATTTATCCTAAGTTTTCTCCTTTAATATCTTCAGTTTTCACATTTTTTAGTTCCTTGGACACCGTACACAGTGATGGTCTGGGTGCCAGCAGCCTTGCAGTGATTTTTTAATCTTATTGTATCAAGTCTTTATTTAAAGTGTATTAACCCATGTTGTACATGGCTGCAGGAGTCTCTTAAATATTTCGGCTTCGTATTGCATATTGCGACGCAGATGAAAACATAACCTTTGTATCTTATTCTTTATAAATAGGTAAACCATAAAGCTTTCAACCTATCCATTTTTAAATATTCATTTATGAAAGCTGCATTTCTTGGATGGTTATGGACTATTGTCTCATAATTTAGCATCTGATTAATAACCTGTCATATTCAGGCGTCCGTCAGTGAATAATTTTGGTTTCTTCTTATCTTGAAGCCAGTCTGTTTTGATGTAGTTGGGTTTCAAACTTTTTATACCCATCAAACTCTTCATGTCTTCCATTCCTTATTTTGCACTTAATGTCTATGGCCAGGATGAACTTTGTATCGTCCACAAAGAATTTACAACTTACTTCACATTCTTCCCAATACATGACTATTCAACAGTGTAGCCTATATACCAAATACTGTGGGTCTCCCAAGCTGCCTTGTGGTACTCCTCTCTCCAAGTTCTTATTTATTTTCCACTTTAAAAATCCCTCAAGTCAGGTACCTCTGGCACCATTCAACTCCTGTCCATTCTAAGTCTTGCATCATAAGCACTTTAGCTATGATTCAAGAAGTTCCCCACTACTCATATTGTAAATTTACGGTCAATAGATTTATAGAAATCTGCCATTACAGAGCACAATGCTGCGTCAGTGGTCTGTTATTTATTTTACTTATTTTTCTAAGACTATCTGGCTAGTTAGGCACTGACTGACATGATCCTGGTAGCGGTTACACATATCCCTCTTGCTCTGTGTGTCATAACACAACAGATTCATAACAGCTTTCTGTTTGTTTGAAAATGAGTGTATCAATCGCAACAAGCTTGTCTCTTGATTTCATTTTATCAGCTTGCAGGATTCATCATTCGCAAATGTCTAAGACTTTAGTTTAAAAAGTGTCAAATTAATATTTTCCATTTAATATTTCAATATTTAATATGTAATATATCTTATACTTTTTTTTATTTTTTTGTGCATTACTTAGCATTTTTTAATTTCATATTTCCCTGGCTTTTCATCGAATTTCGTAAAAATATTAAAACTATCCAACAGATAGGAAAAAATTTCTTCCAGGGCCAGTTATATTTTTCTATTTCGTGTTAGACTGACAACATGAGTCTCGCTTAATAGTTTATTTATTATTTATTTTGCTTATTCTACTTTATTATTTGCCTAATTCGTTATCTGATACTTCTTTTACATTCGTATTCTTCAAATTTCCATTTATTTTCCCGTAATGGGCCGTTCTTCGTATAACGAACCATATCTCTTATTAGTCAGCCTAAAAATTACTGACATTTACACCTTTCGCCTTTATTATTATTTTTCTTTTCAATTTTCTCTTTTCCCAATTATTGTAATTTTTTTATATATTTCGACCGGGACAATTTTACATTTAAGCTAAAAAAAGGAGAAAGCATTGTACATATTCATGTGTACTTACAAGCTTTATTTTATTTACAATATCCCAATAGCAAATCTTGCTGCGACCACAACGAAAATAATTTAGTCTTCTACAAAGTAATGTAGGTCAATATCTCTTTCATTTCGAGAAATGACTTTTTCTTCGGTATGAACATGAGTCTAGTTTAAATTTACATTAAGGGTAATGATTTCATAACAGCAGAATTTGTGTTCTTGCTTCCTGGGATGTTTATTCCTTGATGCTGTAGACACTTAGACGAGTTGCAGTTTAGTACCCTGTGTCATTTCCCACTATATGGAAATGAAAATTACCCTGTACATATTTGTCTTGCTCAGGGTGGGCCCGACTGGGGAGAGGTGGGGTTGGTTAACAACCCCACTCAATGATGATTTTGAGTTTGTCAGAAATGGACAGTATTTGTTGTTTAAAACTGTATAGAAAATGTTCCCTCCAATGAATCCTCGTATTATTTATTCATCACGCTGAAATTAACTCTTTGTTTTGTTTTTTCTTTCCCTTCCAGCTTGTCTTTTGTCTTTTTTTTCAGATTAATAAACCATAATCTTTATTTTGTTTGCATTATAAAATATTCTCCGGGAAAAATATTTGGTTTGCATATATGACAATATACTCATAGGATGCATACGGTATCTAGTTCAACTTGGTCAAAATGATTAAGCTGGTTAAAATAGTCTTTACCCAACCCTTCAACCAGATGGTCCTCAAGCCATCCCTGTATTGCAGGCAACTGCGGCTGTGCATTGCTTGTCATGGACCATACCTCTCATTAGTCAGTCTAGAAATGACTGACATTTACACCTTTCGCCTTTATTATTATATTTTTTTTTATTTTCCCCTCTTTTCCCAATTATTGTAATTTTTTTATACTTCGACCGGGAGAGTTTTACATTTAAGCTAAAAAAATAAAGGAGAAAGCATTGTACATATTCATGTGTACTTACAAGGCTTATTTTATTTACTATATCATGCTGCGACCACAACGAAAATAATTTACAGTCTTCTACAAAGTAAGATAAGTCAATATCTCTGAAGGTTTTCAGTGTTTGCAGATCGGCATTTCGCCCTATTGATTTTTCATCTTTTTCGTTGGGAATATTTATTACTGAATATTTTATTAGATCTTAGTTGTGTAACTTTCAAAACACCGACAATCATTACCTAGAACCCCTAATGTTTGATTCGAATGATACAGTTTTTTTTACAGAGATGATGCATGCGAGAGTACATTGCTTACTACAAAGAACATTATCATCATTGTTGTCATTGATATTAACATCATCACTTTCGACAAACGAGAACAAATGACGGTAAGCATTGTAACAGGGCCAAGAAAAGACCACCGCGGACTGCGGCAGATATAAAAGGGGCTAACAGGTGTTACAGTAAATATGCCATTACCAGGTCAACGCATTCGGGAGAGCCATACAAAAGCGCGCGCAAACTCGAACACATAAACACGCGAGCGCAAATTTAACACAGATTCCAGAGCTGAGCATCTCATCTACACACAAAGAGAGAAGAAGAAGAAGAAGAAGAAGAAGAAGAAGAAGAAGAAGAAGAAGAAGAAGAAGGAGAAGAAGAAGAAGAAGAAGAAGAAGAAGAGTTTCTTGAGCATCTTTAGAGTAAACCTCTGCGGACGGTTTCGGCAGTATCTTGCTCACTGTTGTGGTCGTTCACGGCCGGTTGTGGTTCTCATCCCCAACAGCTGGCGTGGGTGGTTGGTCTTGCGGTTGCCTGCAAGCTCCGTCAGTGACTCTGTTACGATAAATAATGAATATTGTGCATTGTTTCTAAAGTCACCTTGGTTCCTCTGGGTCTCACTAATAGGTGCAGTCACTAATTACAGCCAAGCTATGACCAGTTGAACTCCTCTCCAAAGCACGTGAGAGCGGGAATCACATCGTATGTTACCGCAGCGCATATACGACGGGCAATAGGATTGCTTCACCATTCTGTGGAGCGAGAGTGTATATACATGCATACGCATATATATATATATACATAGATAGTTATATATATATATATATATATATATATATATATATATATATATATATATATATATATATATATATATATATATATGTGTGTGTGTGTGTGTGTGTGTGTGTGTGTGTGTGTGTGTGTATGTGTGTGTGAAAGAAAAATGAATGAAGAATTTGTCCTCCAAGTTCGAACGCAGATTAGGAGACTGAGAACAGTGCTTCTCTAATTGCACAACCGAAAAGGCTAAGAAGTGGTATCAGGTCATACATAAACATACCTGCCATGATCAGATAGACCTATATATATAAGCCTATATATTTACTATAGCCGAAATAAATCTATTATCACCACGATGAAAAAGAGTCTGCGTCTATAACCTATGACGTCGTGACGCCAGTTTTTCATGTCAATAAATCAGTCAATCACCGTAGGCTGTATAGGCTTATAGTTTGTATCTGTGCAGTGCAACAGCCACAATGTCCTCTTAACAACCTCAGAGCCTGATACTTTCGTCTATGCTTTCCATTGGAAGCATTCAAAGCCGAAAGGAGACAGATAGAGTAATTCTCCTTCCCATTCGAGAATCGAACAAGTGCTGGTTAGAAGACTGAAGTTAGCGTTTAGCTCATTACATCATCATGAAGAATACAGATATAATCTTTTTGCACAAACGGCTCAGATGTCGCAGCTTGATTGCACTGGCCAGTCGGATGTGCTTCCATGTTATCGGTTGTGGAGTCTTACCGTCAATCCGAAGAAAACAGGCTATTGCAGACGGTACGTTTTAGCTGGTCCTTACTTGAAACAGTAACCGCGCCTCGCTGTCGAACTTCTGAGTTCCAGAGGTCTTTTATTCCTCACACCGCTGGGCTGTGGAAGAGTCTCCCAGAGGATGGCGTGCAATTGGCACTTCAAACGTTCAAGCGAGGATGTAATGCATTACTACCCTAATACCATTCTCCTTGCATTTTAATACATTTTTATCTGTTTAGTAATTTATTCATTTTTTTGTTCTCTTTAATAAGTGAGATCACGTTTTTCTCTTCCTTCCTAATGAGCACCATATTCTTTGGAAGCTTGAGTTTCAAGTCAGTGGCTGCTGTGGGCTTGTTCCATTTGAATAGGGTTCATCTTCTGAATAATAATAATAATAATAATAATAATAATAATAATAATAATAATAATAATAATAATAATAACAATAATAATAATAATAATAATAATAATAATAATAATAATAATAATAATAATAATAATAATAATAATAATGAAGACCATGTGCATTTCCCCTACAATGACAGTTGCTGTACAGTTTTTCAAGTTTTCGAAAATTTTATTGTATGAAAAATTTCTGTTTACTTCTCAATATTTTCCCTTAGAAGTATAGTTGAGCACAGATATTCTATAACGGCTTTAGAATCCCTTGATTTTAATTTTGCTAAATGATTTAGAATCATATTATATACACCATTCCAATATTTTTTCAATTTCATAAATTACTCTGTAACATTATTGTAATTATTAGTTTCAGTCAAAAATTTGCCTTTTAATATTTTAAGAAATATGAGGAAAACTTTGATATTATGATCAGCGCTTACAGCCCCCATTATTTCCCATTCACTCCTCAAAATCTTCGAATATTCTGAAGCTTCCAGTAACTGATGGACTTCAGAAAGAGTCTCAGCGATGTTCACCTGGCGTCAAATTGCACGCATTTTCCCAAGATGTAACCGAGTACCGAGACCTTTCACGGAAAAGAGCGGGACGCCATACCTTAAAAACCAACCATAGAATTTTCTTGAAAATAATTTCATCATGTTTCCCACACCCAAATAATTGTTTATGTTAATTCAGTATAACCTAACTTAACCTAGGGACATGGCAAAAACACCGGGGCTGGTGCAATACTGGCATATATCTCAGGAATTTGCCAAATTACGCAACAGAGAATCAAAGAAAAACGAAGCTCACAAGAGACTCATTGCAGCAGTCGACAGAATAACTACAAATAAATCATATCATTAAAAAGTTATTTTTCAAGTTAGACTGATGTCATCAGAAACACTTTCAGCTCTTAACGTGAAACTTCACTTTAAAAAAAAAAAGGAAAGAGAAACAAACTGCATAACTACGTCTTCTTAGAATTTTACCGTAGTTGCTCTGCACTAATCGGTAAGGAAGTGGCAAATAAGTATAAAAAAAATTTCGTCTAGTTTTGAACGAAGTCGCCAGAATCACAATTAATTCAAGACAAAGAAATTGCAGCTTTTGGAACAAATAAACTCGACAAGTAAAGTCTTCTATTCAGTCGTATTAAACCAAATAACAAAAACTGGGAAGTTAAACATAGAGACAAAGTTACCCCTGAACAATCTCGTCTATCTGTTGTAGTCGTATTTCCCGAAATAACAAGACACAAGCGGCTAGAAGCAACGCCATTGCTAATTATAAATAACGCTCCATCTATTTCAGTTGCATTTCACCGGATGACGTAACCTAAGAAGCAAATACTTCGATGGAAAGTTATTTCACAACAGGTCTCATCCCTGTTCCAGTGACATTTCACTAAATGAGAAGAAAACTAACAATTTACGCGTCGATACTAACTCATAAACTCCGATAACCGAAAAGGCAGGTGGGCTGAGTTCCGTTACGAAGAAAAACTTGTTGAACGCGGCGTGTTCCGGTTAACCTTCGCTGTGATCTAGTTTCTTCACCACTTTCAGCGGGGTCTCCCACCGCGCCGGTAATGGATAAACATAACACACGAAGTGATGCACAAGAGAAGCATGTTTGTCTTCTTGATCATGTTTGCTTAACTGTGGATGACATCAAGGTTTACACCTTTTTACCACTAAGCCACCAACAAGGACACAGAACGATTATTCCAACTCGTCCGCACATACATGAAGCTCCCGTCGATTTCAAGGTCCTTCGTTAGTGTGGGATAGTTTTTCCTCATCATGGCGAAGTAATCCTAAATGATTTATTTCCCCACTCGGCTTCCATGAAAAGAACAAGCTGGTATATGGATATTTTTTTTTAATGTCGAGCCGTTTCTCTTTAAATGGGGTGCCTCCATATATGAATAAGATATAAAAGGATAATGGTCATTGTTGCGTTGATAATTTAACTGCTGAATCGTGGATGAGACTCAGTCGATTCCTTTTTCAATATTTAAGATCCCAGTTCGCAAAAAAAAAAAAAAACTGCCCAGTTCGCAATAAAAAAAAAAAAAACTGCTAAATTGTGGATGAATTCTTGTGCATAAAACTTCAACAATAATATCTTCTTCAGGCACCCACACAGATGACTCACCAGCAGCGCGTCGAACTCCCTACACACCTGCAACATTCATCTTTTCTTGAATGCACCGTCTCGCGGTCTGGATGTTGGGGCCCCATCCCTTCCAATATCTCCTTCACCCCATCCATCCATCCATTCTCTCCTCCTTCCTCCTAACACTTCCAACGTGTATATTCTTTTCCCCAACCTATCGTCCTCCAGTTTTTCCACACGACTGAATCATATCAAAACTTTGATCCATCCTTTTACTAACTCTTTTATTATGGTTTTTAAACATCCACACTTCACTTCCATAGAGGAGAGTTGGTTCAACATTTCAACCTTGACTTACGTAGACACTCTAAGTTTCCTCCTAGACTTTTACAAACACACCTTGCTTCCTTTCTTGATCTACCTATACGAGAACTAGGATATACTTTTTTTCTCTCATCCTACTGCAAATTCCTGATTTGTATGCTCATATTACACCAGCCCCTGTTTCTTTGCCATGACCCGAGGTTAGGTTAGATTAGGTTAGAGGTTCGGTTGGGTTAGGTTAGTATCTGTAAGGTAATTTGGGTGTGGGAAACATAATGAGTTTATTTTCAAGAAAATTCTATTGTTAGTTTTTAAGATATGGTGTCCTGCTTGTTTCCGGGAAAGGTCCCGGTACTCGGTTACATCTCGGGGAAAATGCCATCCTACTAGCATCGAAATATTTCTTACGGAGACTTATAAGAAACTACTGCTTCCATTCCCCACCGTCCATTTTAACAGTCACTTACCGGTTATCACTTACCACCTGCTGTAAAGTTCCTTCTCTTGCGAACACTCTGAAGCTTTTTTACTGTTCTCTCAGTCTCTCTTCACTATCCCCAATCGGTACTGTATCCTCTACGAACAGCTGACATTCAGTTCCGCCTTTCTCTTTTCATCCACATTCAACAGTTCCTCAAAATGCCCACTCACTGACCCAGAACTGCATTCTCTTCAGACAGCGTCTCTCCATCTGCAACTTTTGTCCTGAAATCCATTTACTCGTGCATTTTTCTTCTTGTATTTAATTCCTTGAAGAGCAAATCAGATACCATATATTGCTTCATACTGCACCACAGAAATGTACATTCACTGCCCTACGATGTATCATAATTTTACTTTTCTGAATATTTGTAAACAGATCCAAGGTATAGGGCTGCAGCCCCATGCCAGCAGTCATTTGGCGACTTTCACACCTCGCAAGGTGGAAATAGCATCATTTCCTGGCATTCTACAGTAATGAGGATGTAATTGTCATTGGCCCTATTAGAAGAAGCTTATCTGCCAATAAGAGAGTATTTCCTCCCCCAAGGGATTCACAACCCTATCCTTCTGTTCCTTGGGGAGTATTATCGTTTCACCTCAGATTACTGATGTTTCCTGTGAGTGTGCCTACATATATATTTTGAATAACCACAGTGACCTCTGACTTCTGAATACGCTTGTCAATACAAAGCTCAAACTCCTAATGAAGAGGGTCAAGTGGTTAACTCTGACCTCTTTCTGACTTATGGGGAGCGGGTTCGAATCCTGCCGAGGGCGTCAGTATTTCTTCATTTCTTTCGACACTTGGATTTTAGGTTCCGTAGTGACAAGCATATCTGAAATGTGTTTAGAAACCGAGACGTTAAGTGTTCTTTGCGGTTATTATAAATACATATGTATTTGGTAAAAAGTGACGAGTAGATAATGTGTATGTATATATACATATATATTTATATTTATATATATAAATATGTATACAGTATATATATATATATATATATATATATATATATATATATTTATATACACATATGTATATATATGCATATAACAATATACTGTATATATGTATATACATACATACACACACACACACACACACACACACACACATATATATATATATATATATATATATATATATATATATATATATATATATATATATATATATATATATAGAAAGAATCATCTCTGACCTAATTCTCACTTCTGATTTCACGGAAAGTCCACAAGTCTGAGAACTTCGAATCCGAGAGAGGCCGTATAAATTCCGAGCGGCAAACTTTTGTTTACGCGATGAATATTATCATCACGATGCAATGCTGTCTGCTGTTCTTTCTAGTTCTCTAACTTGACTCTTTCTTCACAAATTTCCAAATTAGTAAAACTTATCGCTATTTGCCGTATATGCATAAAGTTTTCGTATAATTTCGTCCCGTGACATGCTCAGATTATCGAAAGCTATCCGGAATAGCGAGGTTTCACACTAGATGTGCGTGTATACATGTGTGTGTGTGTTTCAGAATTTCATTCTTAGTTTTGAGATGGTGTCTACTTCGTTCTGGTGCGGTTAAATTCGAGCAAATTGCTTTTGTTAAAACAATTTACTAACAGACAGATAGAAGGAAATAGAAAAACGGTCGGAAGTTAACAGAAATGAAAGAAAATTAAAGTTTCCCCAGAAAGAACACTGTTTAGTTTTCTGTAAAAGAAAACTATTGTGACGGTTTTGTCCGTCCGCACTTTTTCTGTCCGCCCTAAGGTCTTAAAAACTACTGAGGCTAGAGGGCTGCAAATTGGTATATTGATCATTCACCCTCCAATCATTAAACATATCGAATAGCAGCCCTCTAGCTCCAGTAGTTTTTATTTTATTTAAGGTTAAAGTTAGCCATTTTCGTACTTCTGGTACCACTATGAGTACCAACAAGACATGCCAGCAACGGACTATGGCTGAGTTTCATGGGCCGCGGCTAAGAGTTTCATGGGTCTTTATCTTAACCTGAGTTTTTATCTTGCCTACTGCTTTTATTACAACTACTATTACTTTTTCCTTATAAACTTCTAATACTCCCTTCCTAATCATTCATTATGTGACTGTTCAACTTCTCTGCTTTGAACGCCTCTCATATTACGATCCGGTATGATTAGAATTCCTTGTTGACCTTCGTTCATTAGTCAGTCCAGTGATGTTGCCTGCATGTTAACTGACCAACTGGCAACGCATTCAGTGAATTTCGATAACTGTTCTTTCATGACTGTTCCAGTCCGTAAGCCATTTTTGGCATTTTTGGGACTTATTTAGTGCTAATTTCGAGACAACATTATTATCACCACCGGACCTCTGTACAGAATGTGATACAGTGTAACAATAGGGCAAGAGCATTTGGTATGACTTAGAACGAAGAATTTGAATGTATGTAGTTATTTGATTTGTGGAACTACTGATGCGCAGACTGAACCAAATCTTCACCATAAACCCCATCCTCCCCCCCAAAGAAAACTGTTGAGTGGAGTACCACAAGGCAGTGTCTAGGACCTACATTGTTAAAAATAATATGCCATAGAATTACCATGGATTATGTTAAACAGTTTTTCTTCACAAATAGTCAGACGTGCCTGGTATGGGTAACGATGGAGATATCATGTTCATTGATGAAGAGCGTAAAGACTTAGACGGAAAAAGACTGAAATTAACTATGGAAAAACAGAACGTTTGTTATTTATGATAAAAAAGAAACCTAAAGTAGACCGGTATGGAAGCCGCGAAAATAAAGTTATAAAGACGTTGGGAATTCTCTCCGTTATTCCCCACAAACACTTTAATATAAAAATCTGTCGAAAAGTAGCAAAAAGAGGATCCGGCACTTTCAGAAAAGTGGTTTAAAAAGTCTAAATGACGGTGAGTTAACAACGCCCGTGCACTATTATTTATTCACATTGTTAGTCTGTTGTTACCGTCTTTGAAATGGTATAACATACTTAATTACTTTCTGGAGAAATTGCAATGCTTATTTAATGAGGGGACCACTCTATCAAAGCTATCTGTTGAAGCAAGTATAGAAAGTAAAATATGTTTAGACCTAAAATGTGTAGCATGAAACCAGAATATTTCAGAGACCCTTTAGAAGGGAATTCAGATTGCCAATATGCAACTTAAACTGAAAGAATACAAAAAATGAAGGACTAATGATTTTATTTTGATAACATTTTCCGCACTGAATTCTCTATAAGATGTCTATACATAGTTTCGTAAGGTCTCTGGTGTCACTACACATGAACATGGGCCTACATGAAACTAACGAACACAAAGGGGTCCCTCTAATGCTCTTAATGAGGACTGGTAGGAGGGCCTCCCAAAATAAACACGGTTGATGAAGATGGAATAAAGTGGAACATTCACGGACTTCAACTTTAGATCAGAGTGAACATTACCTTAATCACCGTGTCCCTTATCACTCAGCGCAGCGTACGTCTTTTATTTACTTAAGAGCTTCAATACAAGGTGTTCATTATAGTCTCACTGGTATTACGTTTAATGTTTCAAGGATTTCTGATACACGTAAGATGTTGTCTGATAAGGCCCAAATGGCATGGCGGAAGCGGTTGGTCACTATAATGGATGGGCAATAATATACCTCGTAGTAGTAGTAGTAGTAGTGGTAACCATGGCAACCAAACTCAACAGATGTCATTCATTGCAAGCGTGTGAAACGAATTTGGAAATGCTCTCGTTAATAATACCACAGCCGCTGCGCTATGTCATATTGATACCTAGTAGTTGATTACGCTTGTTAACGAGTTGGAAAAAACTATTTTACGCTGTCCGGGAATGAATGCGAAGGCGGCCAACTGACGTTGGATTTTAGGGCGGGCGGTACAAAGGCAGAGTCCCCTGGTGCGAGCCAACTGAGTGATCCTTCTGGCTTCTTCTACATAACCAGTCTCAGTGTAGAGTTGGTGCTGTTGGTACGAGGTTGTGTTCGGTCGAGCTCTCGTCCCCCAAACGTGGGGTATCGTTACCCCACATATCTGTCTGTGGCTTGATAGGTGCTTTGTTACTTGACTAAGTCCCTTGAACGGGAAGGAAAAGTTGATGTTTAATAATGATGCCAGTGCGGTGATGATAGTGTCGGTTGTCTTGATATGAAACAAGACTTTTCTTAAACAAGATCGCAATATTTTTTTGTCTTTATTTGGCGAGAGGAGAGAGAGGCACAAGTGGAACCACCACCTCACCTGAGGACGACCATCGCTTTACTTCCTCCTCTGGAATAAACTCGTCGGCGACATCAGAAGGAAGGTCAGAGAAAGGTAAGACATTGGGTCATTGTCCTTTTACGAATCCCCACATATTGATTTGAATACGCACTGACAGAAAATGTTATGTTTGTGTTGTACAAGACATGCTTCGGGATAGAAACTCCCCCTCCCCCCCGTGTTCATTGACCTCCGTATTTGGCAGTCAAGGTTGGTTAGGTTTCTTGGTTACCTGGGCGGATTTTTGTTCATTGGTTTTTATCAATGTATGTGTGCGTGTG
>NC_089789.1:38848605-38856105 GCF_040412425.1 Macrobrachium rosenbergii
TCTCTCTCTCTCTCTCTCTCTCTCTCTCTCTCTCTCTCTCTCTCTCTATATATATATATATATATATATATATATATATATACAATAATTGTGAACGTTACATTTGTTTACAGCCTTTATGTTCTTCACCAGATTTTTAATCTACAGACTTGAATACAGCTCGTGACACAAAAGTACTTTATCTACTTAATACACCTGTAGCCACAGTTGTTAAAAGGAAGTTATGAAAAGAACATTCCACACTAGGAAATATGCAGTTATCATTCACCTTGCGTACATTTTTATTTTATCCATGTGCATATTCATTGCGTTTAAATTTGTATGTAAACGACGAGTAACACAATGGAATGGTTTCAGACAAGGCTATCTGTAAATAAACCTGTAAGGGACTAACGACTTTATTTAGCTTTTATATATAATCGAAATGTCGTGGCTATAAAAAAATGAAAGAAGTGTTAGCCTTCTTCAGATGATGCTTATTCAGTGAAGAAAAGTCTTACCAATGCCGTTAAAAAAAAGACCTTGTACGTGACTATTTAAACTCAAGCCTGAACTAAGTGGGTCCTGAAACTACTACAACATTCTGCGTAATGGTCTACCGAGTAAGTTAGTGAACAAGCTGCTGTTTTAATCAACGAAGCATCAAAATGAATGGTTAATTAATCCCCACGTGATAAGTTCACACCCATCCTTATTAAGCTTGATTGGTTTCCTGTTAAAGCAGGACTCGAATATGAAGCGTGTTTGGCCGTGCATCGCAGTGAAAGGGAAAAAAATATTTATTTAAATGAGCGTCGATAAATGTGTTTCATAGAGCCAAGATGCACCGCAAATAATGGAAAAGTTGCACCAAGAACATAAGAGGCAATTAAGGGGAAACTGAAAACGTACGCTGCAGTGCAGGAAGAGTTAGAATAGGGAAGAATAAACCATTCAAGAAAACTGACTGACTGCCAAGTGAATCAAATGAGGGTTTAAAGTATAGTCTCCAGAATAAACAAGGATGGTGACGTATTATATGTCTAGCAAAGAGAAAATACGTATAGGCTATGTCAGATATTTCCTTTATATTTGTTCTGTCTTCTCCATAGCCTACATATTTGTTAGAGGGTCTCGAAGCCAGCTTTGTAGATTAGTAGCATAACCCCAGTGGGTTTTTATTTATTATTTGTTTTAATAGTTTTATTACGAAATCGGCATAGTAATAGGCGACAAAGCGACCCAGGAAATGTCACGCTTGCTGACATAAAAAAATAAAAAAACTTCTGTTATTTCAGTGCTCTGGTTTCATTGTTGTTTGTAATCCTCTTTTCCTTGTCGTCATCAAACAGAATTTGTTCATTCATATATTTTGTTTATGTATATAAATTTCATTTGACCAAATTTCACACCACAAAGACAATACAATAAACAAGTCACGACGTTTAATATATATATATATATATATATATATATATATATATATAATATATATATATATATATAATATATATATATATATATATATATATATATATATATATATATATATATATAATATATATATATATATATATATATATATATAAAGTAATTAATTTTGCAACCACATCCATGAGTTTTCCTTAAACGGTCTCTCTCTCTCTCTCTCTCTCTCTCTCTCTCTCTCTCTCTCTCTCTCTCTCAGGATCCTGTTCATTATAGATATTGAGACTTGAAATCCTAGGTTGTTTTAGATTATTATAAGCACACCCTTACGCCCACATGTGATAGGCTACGTAAGCGCACTACAAGAAACGAGAATATTTTCAAAATGAGATTTTGCGGTAGAAGTTAGCCAACTACTATTATTAATATTTGTGAAAGCTGTTGATGTTTCGCCAGTAGTGATCAGTGCGCCATCGTTGCCAATTAGGTTATCAACAGTAGGCCACGCGCCAGCAAGAGTGGCTTCCTCCATGTCAGTTCTAACACAGCTTTTATTCCGACACGTGAACTTTACATGTTGATTCGTTATTTGATGATTCAGTTTTAATAATTTATTTTTTTTAGTCCGGTATTATTAATCTATATCTTCCCTGATTATTGTTCTCCGTCGTCCTTATCTTCGTTGGCCTGCCTGTGATTTAGGCCTACGCCACCATCCCAGTGACCCAGTTTTCCCTTCATCTGGTGTTCTGCGTCATTTACTTTTTTCTTTTTCCCATAAAAAGGTCTAGAAATAAAGGCTAAGTATCTTGAGCAGTGAGCTGCTAAAATAGATAAGAGATAGGTGCTTTTAGTCTATGCGTATCGAATAGTAGTAAGCTTTTGCCCAACAAACAGTGAAATGGAGAGAGGATTTTTATTTTGGAAGAATGCTATGTCTTTATGAGTGACTAGCCTACATGACTCAAATAAGATTAAATAAAAGGAAAGCTAGATTTGTGTTTTGGTTAGGGCTGCAAATCTGGTAGGCCGAGTTGATTTTCATACAAAGATAAGATATTTGGAATGGTGTATTTCCTTAAGAAATTAATGCTCTCTCTCTCTCTCTCTCTCTCTCTCTCTCTCTCTCTCTCTCTCTCTCTCTCTCTCTCTCAGAATTCTGTACGGCTCACACGCTTGTTCACGTACGTGATATGCTGAATAGGCCAAATGTGTACGTGAGCGGCGTTGGTTAGATATGAAGAATATTTCAACATAAATACTCTTAATACAGCCATTGCAGAAATTTCTTTGACACGTTTAAGTCTCCGTCATGACTTGGGCGTATGAATGGCTGACCTAAATAATTCATGACCACTTACAAGGCTGTCTTTGAAGTATGAGACTAAGTAGACATACAACGTTTGTATGTATATGTTTTCAGGCGCGTGCTCTCACAGTGAGTGTGTGTATGTGTATGATATATATATATATATATATATATATATATATATATATATATATATATATATATATATGTATATATGTTCATATATAATATATATGTGTATCATATACATACATACATATATATAATAAAGGAGTATGCATGAACTCACACTTAGCCTATAATACATTTTTGGAAACAAACATTGCTTTGAGCTTCTTGATTGACTGGCCTTGAGGAACACACTGCCAGTTAGGCTAATAGTTTAATGAATATGCGTATTGAGTCGGATACTCTTAATATGCTCATTCTATATCGCGGCCTGGAAAAGTTACCTGAATACGTTAATTCAGCCATTTTTGCAAATCTTAGAGAGAGAGAGAGAGAGAGAGAGAAGAGAAGAGAGAGAGAGAGAATAGCGTTGGGTGGTTGGAGAATTATGAGGTACATAATTTCGCAGAGAATTGATCGTTAATGTATTTCTCTCTCTCTCTCTCTCTCTCTCTCTCTCTCTCTCTCTCTCTCTCTCTCTCTCTCTCTCTCTCTCTTCCCTGGCTGCAAACATCTTCTGTCGAGAGACAATCAAGTACGGTGCACAATTCATAGGCCTTAAGCCCCCTTGGGTCTTCTCAGGTCGCCTCGTTTATGTTTTTACTTGCTCATATTTCTACGGTGGGATTACCTCTCTCCTTTCACGTTTTTTCCACTCGCAATACGTGCCCCTACTGACAGGAGTTAATTTGGAGGACTATCAGCGTCAGCAGTAGGCTTGGATACTCCCATTTTTCCAGACTCTCCTCTACCTCTTTTTTTATGTATACAAGCTCTCTCTCTCTCTCTCTCTCTCTCTCTCTCTCTCTCTCTCTCTCTCTCTCTCTCTCTCAGTGTAACGAAATTGATTTCAAGGGAGAATTTATACTCACGCTCTTTCAATCTCCAACAACGAACTCTGATTGAAAGAGCTCTCTCTCTCTCTCTCTCTCTCTCTCTCTCTCTCTCTCTCTCTCTCTCTGACAAACTGATTAATTTCGAAGGCGATTTCTCTCTCTCTCTCTCTCTCTTCTCTCTCTCTCTCTCTCTCTCTCTCTCTCTCTTCTAGAAGTTGAAAGTTGACGTGTCCGGAAACTTTAACGAAGGGACTGACTCCTTTGAGAAGGTCGGTCGAAGTTGGTGACGCCCCTGAAGGGAGCTTCTTGTCTCGTTTCACTGGGCAGTTAATCAGTCAGTCAGGTTTATTGGGAATGGACGGGCGCCTCTGAGGATGTCCCATCCTGTAGGAAGAGTTTTTCAGTTAATTAAGTAACCTGGGAACTTTCCATTGTATTCTACAATTCTCTCTATCTCTTTTGAGTTCAGGGGTCCGAGGTCTAGCTTTGTTAAACATCTTATTCGTGTTGTTTATTATTATTTGAAGGTGCCCGTTATATCAGTACGATGATTTTGCTAAGAATCAGATTTTCGTTGTTGTTGTGTTTGTTGTAGTTCAGATTCCATCGTTTAGGTGAGTGAGCATTTTATTCGATGTAATTCATTATTTTTTTTTTGTGGCGAAATTATTTTGGGGCGAAATGTGCTTTTATTTGTAGTGCGGGATATCAAGTCTGACTACTAAAGCACGTTAGGTTTTGTTGCTGCTTGTTCCCGTAGGGTGACGGCTACTGTTGTAGGTTATGGTTCAAGAATCAGTTCGATTTTCTCTCATTTTCATAAGAAACGGCTCATTTTTATTATTGTTAAAGGAAACACAAGGTTCATTGCAGTGTAGGACACAGTAATTTGTTGTTTGTTTGTCTGCTCGGACGAAAGCAGTGTAGCCTCCCGTGTTTTGGTTTTAGACTAATAGTAATTCATACGAAAGGAGAATTATCATCGCTGTTGATTTTCGTTTGGTTTTAGACTAATAGTAATTCATACGAAAGGAGAATTATCATCGCTGTTGATTTTCTTTTGGTTTTAGACTAATAGTAATTCATACGAAAGAAGAATTATCATCGCTGTTGATTTTCTTTTGGTTTTAGACTAATAGTAATTCATACGAAAGGAGAATTATCATCGCTGTTGATTTTCTGATCAGCATCTTTGTCCT
The DNA here is from genome assembly GCF_040412425.1 of Macrobrachium rosenbergii. Lineage (NCBI taxonomy): Eukaryota > Metazoa > Arthropoda > Malacostraca > Decapoda > Palaemonidae > Macrobrachium > Macrobrachium rosenbergii. The sequence goes on from NC_089789.1 coordinate 38,853,525, forward strand.
GGCCGTTCTGGCAAATGTCCTTCAAAGATACTTCAGTATTGCAAAGAAATTTGGGTCAAACGTCTTCATAATTCTGCACAACAGTAAATCAGAGGGAAAAAGGAGTTGGGTTACCTGTCACGATCTGTGATGAAGTTTCTTGAAATAGGAAGGGTCGTATTTAGCCAGTTGTAGCACAGAAGCCTTTGATGTTATGAGGAGAGAGAGAGAGAGAGAGAGAGAGAGGCTGGGTAATATGTTCTTTGTTTAGCTAACCTTATCCTTTTCGGTGTCCTTTTAATGTGATGCTTGGCATGTAGATTTATAAATGTTCGTGATTGCATAATTAATTTTGTCTAATGAGTGCAGAAGTTTGCCTAATTAATTATGTGTAGTGACTTCTGTGTGAGCTCTGTATATAGCTTAGGCTTCTTGGCCCTCATGCTAAGGTCTGTGCCAAAGGCGTTTTGCTTCAGTAGTGGTCACCCATCCAAATTTTTAGCAGACCTGCTGTTTCTTTGACACGATATCAGGCAGTTACAAGGATGTATATTTTATTCTATATACATATATGTATATGTATACATACTGTATATTAGGTAATTTCTTGTGCGGAGTGGCACTCAGGTTCCAACTTCGTTTATGACTTGTATGGCCGAGTGGGCAGCACCCTTGCCTTTCAATTGAAAGACCTGGGTTCGATCCTGATGTGAGTCAGAAATTTATATATATATATATATATATATATATATATATATATATATATATATATATATATATATATATATATATACATACTTTATATAATAATTTGTGTGCTCGTGGAAAAAAATGAGAGATAATACATATATCCATTTTTATATTAAGCTATGGCCTCAGTTACAGAAACGAAGTACTCCCCGTGCCACCAAAATTGTCACTGATAATAGCGGAGATAGTTAAATGTCAACTCGGGGCAGCTTTCGTTGTACCGAGGCGTGTGACGACGGGAGGAGGTGATCCGATTGTATCTGAGTGTACCCGTTCCTCGATTGTGTACCTACGTGTCCTCCTGGCTTCTGCTTTTGCACTTCCAAACAGTGGTCTGTTACTAATGTGTCTTTCGTGGGTGCGGATTTTGACGACCAGAGAGAGTGCAAAGGAATGGACGAATTTGTAGTCGAATTCATAAGGTAATGTTACTGTTTTCACTAGGTTCCCACTTAGCCGAAGACTCTGCGAGACCCGCAAACTCAGTTCAACATATAGCCTAGACGCAATAATGCAGACACAGTCTGAGATTTTTTTCCTTTTATTGTGCGGCGTACTCCCTAATAATAGTGAAATCTACACTTGTCATAGCGCTCAGGAGAAAAGGAAGGTCTGATTTTATCTTGAACGGCTTGGTATTTTCAGTCCTCCTGATATCTAGTGGGAGCTTATTGTATAATTTTTTGGCGGTAAATTTAAGTCTCTAAAGCCTGTGGAAATACATGGAGGGGAGAGAGAGAGGTTGAAGGCCCACTTTGGTCTAATTTTCCTACTCTGTGAAGTGAGTAAAGTGTCACCTATACAGTAGTACAGCCAAGTAATTGGGAAGAAACTCCCCAAGACCGAAGCCCTGTGGAATCAACTTCCGCGAGCACACTATGAGCCGTAACGTTCGATGGAGCCTTAGTTAGTTAGTTGTGGCCTCATAGTAGCTGAGGTTTTTGGAAAATGAATGAGGTTTGGAGGCTGGTAACGGCGGGGAATTGAGGTCACGGTTTTTTTCTCATTTTTAATTCTCTGGCCTAATTTTTTTTCTTGGTGACTAAATGGTTTTGCGCGGTGGGGTGATGACTGGCGGTGTCGTCTTCTTGGCCGTGTCGTCTTCTTGGCCTCATTATGAGTCAGGTGATAAACGTGGCCCCCTTCGCCAACGCGTGGTTTTCGGTGCTGGTATGTAGGACTCCCTGATTATTCTTTTTTTTTTTTTGCGGTGATCTTCATTTCGTATTAGGTTGTGTAACTGTTGCATATGCACTGATGGTGGGTGAATCCATCCGCACTCTTTGGTAGACAGTGTCCTGTCAGTAGACGGGAAGAGATTGGTAAGGTCTAGTATATGATGACGTGATCACTCGCATTAGTTTGAAAAATTGTTGAGAGAAGTTTGAATTGCCTACTACTACTACTACTACTACTACTACTACTAAAAGGTTTGACAATATCTTTGTGGAAATGTATCAGGAATACAAAAACACGAAAAATCTTGACACGCTCACAAATGTAGAAATGTACGAGAAAACTGATATAATAGTTATGGGTAACATAAGAGAATTTTTGTAATAATATTAGAATCTCAACATATAAAATATGATATTGTATGCTTATCTTACAAAATGTATTTTGTATCTTTATGTTTAAGTTTTTGTGTGTAACGTAGATAGCCTCGGGTCAGGCTCACCACGTTTAGGCTAACTGCCTCAGATTGTTAATCATGGTAATGGAGATAATGAACTTGGTACCCGTGTAGGCTAAGTACCGTGCCATTGCGAAATTACGTGAATGTTGTGTAATATCGCTTAAGTCGTGTAAATCTTTCAGGTATTTATATAGTGCTATTCTTTACATCGCATTG
>NC_089789.1:38858605-38921105 GCF_040412425.1 Macrobrachium rosenbergii
CATGTGCGACCCACGAATCATTATACTAATGGACAGTGGCAACGAACACAGCTATTAGCCTATGTGCTTGAGGTTAAAACCCTTTAATTTTTTTTAATATTTTGGTCACGCTCGAATTTGTTGCACAAAGACCGCTGGTCTACCTAATTTGTCTTGGAATTATTATTAGTAGTATTATTTATGTGCACAGTTTCTTTATCGTAAAGGCTTTCAATGTATTATTATTTTTTAATTATTATTATTATTGATCTAACACTCATTAGATACTAATGTAAAATGCCCACAATATAAAAAAGTTAACATGGTAAATGTTTGACAAATCCCAAAGAAAACAAGCATAAGTAACAATGTTAACTTGAGAATTTGGTCTGAAATATAATTGAGGCTTTAGAGAGATTGGTGAAAGATTTTATTATTATTATTATTATTATTATTATTATTATTATTATTATTATTATTATTATTATTATTATTATTATTTAATTCACATATGGAAGAAAGCTTCGAAGGGAACGAACAGGTTAATTTTAAGAGCCTTTGCCTCCGTGCTTGGAACAAGATGAGAGAGAGAGAGAGAGAGAGAGAGAGAGAGAGAGAGAGAGAGAGAGAGAGAGAGAGAGAGAGAGAGAGGAAACACAATTAGGCCTGTGTTGCAAATTAGTTTTTATACCTCCCCCCCCTGTCTTCTGTGAAGTTAGAGCTCCACTTTTAGTGTCTGACATGAAGTTTGTTAGGGAGACTTCGTCGAACAGGAGTGACGTGAAGTTCCTTGGGGTTATAAATGTCTTCCACATCAAGTTAATTATTGATGTGGCGTGGTCGATATCTGCAAGGTCGTTTCGTAACGGAGGGAGTATTATTATTATTATTATTATTATTATTATTATTATTATTATTATTATTATTATTATAAATATCTTGTGCTTTAGCAGGAAGAAAATTAACGTTCGACACGTGAACGTAAAATAATAGTGAACGTAATTTGTTTGTATATTTCCGTATCGCCCCTAAAATTTTATTCACGTTTAGTAACCATATCTCTCTCTCTCTCTCTCTCTCTCTCTCTCTCTCTCTCTCTCTCTCTCTCTCTCTCTCTCTATATATATATATATATATATATATATATATATATATATATATATATATATATATATATATATATATATATATATAAAGAGAGAAAGAGAGAGAAGAAAAGATTTGAAATCTATTTTGATGTTTTACGTGGTGATTTTAATATAACCTTACCTTTGTATTCCAATTTCTGCTCTTTAAAATCCCGAGTAAAATTTTTCTTTTGCAGTCTAGATGCTGCAAAGACTGTTACTATTACAACCAATAATGATTCAGTGGAAATGTTCATCTTTGCAGAAGATGAACGAAATATTTGTCTTGAAAAGGCAAAAAAAAAAAAAAAAAAAATTTTTTAAAGAAGAATTAAGGATTTTTTTTTTTACCGGAATAGCGTGATATTGAATATTGAGATATTGAACAAAACCAGAAGATTAATGCAAACCACGTGATTGATCGAGTGTAATGCGACAAATTTTTAAGGCGCCTATAAATGCTATCAAAATATCAGATAGGATTAGATTATGCTACATAGGCTAACTCGTGAGCACATGTATTTCTAGTGCTCGCCGGTAGGTGGCCTTCTTTGAAGTGATTTCAGCAGTCAGTATTTCTTTGGAACTCTCTTTTGCTTGTCTTTAGTTTTCTGTAAAAGAAAACTGTTGTGCCGGCTTTGTCTGTCCGTCCACACTTTTTTCTGTCCGCCCTCAGATCTTGAAAACCACTGAGGCTAGAGGGCTACAAATTGGTATGTTGATCACCCACCCTCCAATCATCAAACATACCAAATTGCAGCCCTCGAGCCTATGTAGTTTTTATTCTATTTAAGGTTAACGTTGGCCATAATCGTGCTTCTGGCAACGATTTAGATAGGCCACCACCGAGCCGTGCTTAAAGTTTCATGGACCGCGGCTTATACAGCATTATACCGAGACCTCCGAAAGATAGATCTATTTTCGGTGGCCTTGATTACTCTCTGTACAGAAAACTCGATTGCACCGAAGAAACTTAGGCGCATTTTTTACTTGTTTTATCATGCGCTTCCTTCATCCTCTTCTTTCTCACTTTCATTGGGTGTGGGCCAGGTAAGGTCACTGGGTTGCTCGTACCATTGGCTTTAAAAAAAAAATACGGTTTGCAATTAAAGGTATGTGGCCGTGTTCTTTCTTTCGCCCTGTAGTCTTTACAGCCTAGATTAACGCCTGAAAATATGGACAGTTATTTCAGTGTTGCAGAAACAAATTCAAACAAACTAAAAGAGTTTTCGAACCTACCTGCTGTCCTCCTTGTAATTAGCAAGCTCTCAGCTTGTTGTTGATTTCCAATGGTCTACAAGAGAGAGAAACGGACGCACAGACACCGCCGTCTTTTGGCACTGTTGACAGCTCGTCTGAGGCCGACATAGCCAGTGTGTTCTTCTTCTTCATGGGAAAGGAACCTTTGTGACAGTTCGGCTTTAACATCAGAATTGAATCTCGCGCGCGAGAAGGACGTCACCTGATATCTATCTTGTGCAGATACGTCACCATTTCTATCTCCTGCGGAAGGCGCTGCACAGTATTTCTATCTCGTGGAGGAGATATTGCGTCACTTGACTTCTGCCTTGTGGAAAAGGCCGCCACCTTGTTTTGCATCTTGTGCAGGAAATTTGTCCATCTGTCTTGTGTCCTGTAGAAGATGTCACTTCGTCTGTCATTTCCACGAAGTTTGTCATTTTATTCCTCTCTAAGCCAGGAGATGTGTTCCCACGGGGTATATCTGTCTTGCGTCTTTGCATATGTTCAGTACTGAAGTGAGGAAGATCTCTCTCTCTCTCTCTCTCTCTCTCTCTCTCTCTCTCTTCTGGTCAGACGACAATTTGTTTGGTGCCCTGTAAGGAGGGAGAGAATACCTAGAGGGCACAGGGCAGAGAGGGCACAGGGTAGAGATATACCAGTTCTTGAGCGGTAGTACAGCCATTTCCGTTAAACTAGATTTCTTGATTGCCATCAATACCAAGTCAGTACGAGGCAGTACTAATGTTTTCTTGGGTGTATTAATGTCTGTATACTGATTATTTTTATTTGATTTTTGGTTAATTCGCGTTTTCTTTTGTTCATGTTTTTTTTACGCTTATCAGATGTATTTTTAACTGTTTGAGCTAAATTTTGATGTTTTTATTGCATTGTCTGCTGTTCATGGTGCTTATTCTTACCTGCATTGATTTGCATAATTCAATCTTTAGTATTTTGTGTTTAGTTACGCCTACTGGATAAGCTGTGTATTAGATTAGGTATATACATGCCTAATGCTTGAACAACACAACAAGAAATTTTATTTTCACCGATTTGCAGCGTCAGCACGTTTCTGCATCTGAGTGATAAGCAGAAAGTGACCTAAGTTTGCAACTTTCCACCAACTCAACTTCGGTGCTTCTGTGACCTTTCATCCGTAACATTCTAGGCTATTACGCAACCTGTGTGTTATGGGTGAATGTATTTTAGCTTTTCTCTTGGTCGGGAGCTTATGATCCTAGGTTGATGTGTTGTCGCATTGCTTTTGATGATTGTCGCTTTTGATGCAAGTAAATTCCTTTTTACACGGAGACTGTTGTAACAGTAAACCTTATACCTGTATTGTTTGTTTGCTGGAGACGGTCATTACGACAATTTCCAGCCATTTGTCCCTCGTAAGAAATATGATTTATGGAATTAAACTGTTGAATTAGAGTTTGGTCGGTTCAACTGTCTTCATTCGTTTATTATTTTGTCTTATAATTTTGCTGTGTGATTTACCTTCACACATGTAGCTTCTAAGTAGATTAATAGCACTTTTGGCTCGTTCCATAAGAATTTGTGTTCAGGTAGGATATTAATTTAGAAACACATATATATATATATATATGTATGTATTTTATGTATATATATATATATATATATATATATATATATATATATATATACATATACATATACATATATACATACATATATATACATATATATATAAATTTGACTCTCATCAGGATCGAACCCAGGTCTTACCTGGTTGGCAGCGGCCTCGTCTTTCAATTGAAAGACCGGCGTTCGATCCTGATGTGAGTCAGAAATGGATTTCTGTTCCACACGTGATTGTGTGTTGATTATTTCTATATATATATATATATATATATATATATATATATATATATATATATATATATATATATAAAGTGGACTTTGTTATTTAAAGTTAAAGGGTGGTACATAGCGTCCCATTTCTGGCACGAATTTTTTGTCTCGCTATTTCCAAAGCCGAAAAAGAATTTTTCATTTCAAACTATACAAGCTTAACACGCCAGCCTTCGAATGAAGCCACTGGGGGACCAGATTAGAAAATTAAACCCAGGAGAGATGGAGGGAGATAAGGGTGAAAGAATGACTTCGATAGCAGCTAGTGGCAATGCAACTGCCCACAGATACGCGTTTCGACGTGTTTCACGCCGCGTGTATACACGCACGAGGTTGTTTTTTTTACTAGGTTGGCGTTTGAAAGAACTTTAAACCATCACGTATTATTTTTTCTACAACATTTTTGTTTTTACGTTGATTGCTATGTATTTACTCGGGTTTTGTTTTATTTACAAAAGCTTTTATTATTATTATTATTATTTTATTATTATTATTATTATTATTATAGTATTATTAAATGTTTTTATAAATAAAACGAAACCTAAGTAAATAAAAAATAATAAAATAATAATAATTATGATATTATTATTATTATTATTATTATTATTATTATTATTAGTAGTAGTAGTAGTAGTAGTAGTAGTAGTAATGACCCAGTAGCAGTAAGATCCCAGTAACTGTAGGTGATAATTTATGTCCCTGTTTACCTGATGTAAATAACATTGACAAGGCCTTTGTAGTTTATATTAGGTGATCTCTATTATTATATACCAAATTATATGTCAGTATAGCACAGTCTGTCGACGTAATTAACCATTCGGCCACCGCGAGAATTACATTTATCGTTTGGGTATTGATTTATTTAAAAAGTCACGTGAATAGGGGACTGTTAGATGATACCTAGAAGTCACCATCTCAGATGACGTGTCGTTTCAGAAGATTTGTGTGAATTGCGGGAAAGAGAGAGAGAGGAGAGAGAGAGAGAGAGAGAGAGAGAGATTTGTTGTTACTTCATCATTTTATTTTCTTCAGATATGTAGTATTTCATGATCTCAGGAACACACACACACACACACACACAGAGACAGAGAGAGAGAGAGAGAGAGAGAGAGAGAGAGAGAGAGTTGGGAAACATAATGGAATCGGGGTTGCTGTTATGTTGAAAACCGCACTCTTTTCTTTGTATCAAATGGCGGGGCAACGAGATCTGATTTCACAAAGTTGATTGATGCCTGCCGTCTAATCTTCTGGTCAATTATAGACTGCGGGTGACCTTTTCTATCTGAAAAGCCAACGGTCATGACATTCCGCCTCTGCCTGCTGTCCCTTAAAAATACAGCGTGTATGCTTCTGTTGACCTAAGCAGTGAATGGGGGTACTGTGGTTGTTAGTCGAATGCTGAAGGTTGCAGGTTTGGTCGAGGATGAAGAGGGTAAGGAAAAAAGAAAGATAAAAGAGTGCAATCATCACTCTGTCGTGAGTGAAACCCACAATCAGACATTCATAATTATTGTTTTACTCTCTTTAAGGATATATTATTCTCTCAGACATTTCCAAATATTCTCTCTCTCTAAGAGAGAGAGGAAATATTTGGAAATTAAGTCTGAGATTTTCTCTCTCTCTCTCTCTCTCTCTCTCTCTCTTTGTAACGCGCATATACAAGATCTTATGGAATTCCCAACGTCATTTCACAATGATTTGTGCATCTGAAGGAGTTCATCTTATTATTATCGTGTGAGTTACATATTTTGCTTGACTCGAGCAGGAAAGATTATTATCTTCGTGTGTTTACATCACTTTGCCTCATCCTACTCATGAGAAACCATCTGTGCATTACTTCATACATATGATGTGTAAAGACACAGCTCTCCTAATACTCGCGTCTTAAAAGAACGGTCAGTCGTTTGGCGGTCACGGGCAACCAACTACCCCTTAGAGAGCGTAATGCATTCACCTGGCCCTTTTTGCCGGTCGTTGGTGCTCGCCAGGGAGGTGTTGTGGTCGCCCCTTAGCGAGCATAACCCGCGACGCTCTGGAATGTCCCGGGTTTAAAAGAATTTTCCCAGGTTCTTTAGATTTCGGCCTGTTCTTAAGGTTACATGCCCATCCGGTCTGTAGAAGGGAAGTGTGGAAACGGGGGAGTGTAGACTGCCTGGCTCCTTGCATCTTTCGTCTGTTTTGATCAAATGATGCTTATTGTGGGCCTAAGCGTCACAGATGCTATTACGTGTAATACTTCATTAAGTCTTTTATTTTTTCTTTTTACTGTCAAAGCCAAATTGCCTAACGAAAATTACGGTACTCTTTACTGATGGGTTGCTTGGTCACAGGCTCACACTTTCTGTAAATGCCTTTCGTCTTATAACTGAGATGTCAGTGCTTAGAGACTAGATTTTTTTTCCCTTGTAACGGACAAAACGCTACGTAAGCTTACAGGAGGTGCTTTACGTCTTATAACGGACAAGACATTGCTTGACGTGCAGTTGCTGCTTTTTGCTCTGCGGATAGAATACAATTCAGAATGGTAGATGTGTTTTCCTTTGTAATCGACAGATTCTTTTACTGAAAGTGCATCGGGAGCTTCCAGGTTTGGATAACCGGCTTTCGCAATCACCACTTGTATTAATTGGAGTAGAAAGGGTTGTTGCTTTTTTTGTAGATTCAAGTTGCCTTATGCCAGCTTGGGCTATTTTTCATATACCAGCCCGTCAGTAGGAAGAGTGGCCTTCCCTCTTACAGTCGAGTAGACCTAACGGCAGTCGTTTTAATTAACTATCAGTATTTTCGGTTGGTCATATCAGTTTATATTTTGAGTCATACCGTCCAGTCAGCTGCTGCTGCCGTTGTAGTACAACTGTCACTTCGTGTCCCTCTCTCTCTCTCTCTGCTTCCTTTAAACTTATATCACTACTTTTAAGCTTATATTGCTGTTACTGTTTGCACCACTGATCATGTTTTCCTACCGCACTGCTAGTACTATTGCCATCGGCCCTTGAATCTCGTCTGTGCAGAAGGTGGTGGCTGGCTGCCTCTCGTGCTAACGGGCACCCCCTGCCTCGCTGCCAGACCGTTCCTGTTTCGGCTTTTGTTTAGCTCGCTGCTACTATAGTTTTTTTTATAGGACTACTTTTTTCATCATCTAGATCGCCTCGACATTGATAACCTTGGCAGTTGCAGTGCCACATATACGCACGTCTAGACCATGATGCAGTTCTCATAGCTCTATAAACATAGTTACGACCGCTGTAAGAAAAACACCGCCGATGTCCATATTCAGCCTTTGCAGCTCTAAGTTTATCCACAACCGTAACAAAATACATTATTATCCGCTGTGAAGTGCTAGTTATATATAAGTATATATATATATATATATATATATATATATATATATAAATATATATATGACTATATATACACATATGTAGTATGTGTATGTATGTATGTATGTTTCTTGAGCTGCTACTTGGGTTATTTTTGGAACTTATCCACCCCGACGTGGGCTATGATTTCTTAGTCTTGGTTTTTTTTTTTTTGCTTTTCTTAGGTTTATGAATAAAATGCTTTGCATTTAACTAATATCTGTATTCTTAAAGATAGGAGTTACTTCAACTCATGAATTGGGTCACCCTTTTTCTCAACAGTATCCGAGACTTGGAGGCCATATATAGACCATGGCAGGCTTTGCACATCTGCAGAGGTCGTAAAGTTGTTGAGCGATCCTCAGATAATTTTTTGAATCCAGTACTGAATCTTAAAATTAAAAGAAAAAATAAAAAATGTTTCCCTCCCCTTGTATTGAAATTCTTATAAAACGTTCATGCATACCAGAATCAGTATCTGAACACTACAGAAATTTCTTTGATTTAACTTTTAGTATTCGAGTCTTCAAGCCGCACTGGGGACCTTTGATCAAGCAGTTTTTCTTTTTATGTGTTTTTTGAGAACAGTCAAGATGCAAACTTGGGCCAGTATTATTTATGAACAAAATTCGCAGACTTGAGTGCTGATGGCTTACAGTATTACTAGAAATATTACGGCATTGGGAAGTAGGTAGAATACGGAAATAAGTGCAACTAAACCTCTGCAGCGTATTGATATATATACATACATACACACACACACACACAACAGTTCATAGGACGATGATGAACATATAGATTTTTTTAAATTCACGAAGACTTCGTACCTCTTTATAGGTGTATGAGTAATTCAAAATTGAATTTTGCATCTTATTGACGTTTTAACGCGTAATACGATGCTGTATCGTTTGCTGTTCATTGTTGAAATCAGATGATGCATTAAATAGTTTTAAGTTTGAAAACACTAAAGCGAAATCCTTAAAGTAGCAAAGGTAGTATACTACAATTATTGAAAGAGGCAGATGGATCTGACATGAACAAATATTTGAAGTAAACTGTTCCGTTGAGGGCATTCAAAGGAAAATACTATGAGCTGGGAAGAGTAGGTATGAATTTACAGGAGAACAAGGGAAATTCTTGCAGAAATAAGACTGGTCCGCCCGATTAAGTAAATCCTAAACGAGGAAAACAACCAATTTTATATTTACGTATAATTGAGGCTAATCTTTATCAAAGGGGGCTCATGCTGCCGTAGGTGATTGTGATACCGGCTGCGAAAGTTTCCGTCAGCCTCGGAAAAACAGACGATAGCGTATAGGCCTAAGAAGTCTTTCCTGGAGAACACCAGATTGATAGTTACAGGCGTGATACGAACTCCAAGAAACCTCTCGTTTCTTGTCAGTTAAATATTGAAGTTATAGGCGCCAATTAGACAAAATAACCAGGAGGAACACTTACTGTACGTTACGATCTGACACGTCGAGATTTATAGCTTACCCATCGTCATAGACTGAGTGGATCAGACTCGGGAGAGCTTGACAAATCGTTGACAAGTAGAAACGGGTTACCAAATTGTTTGTATTCTTCACCGTCACTGGATATATGCTAGTGAACGGGATCTTAGGACTCTCTCTCTCTCTCTCTCAATTCCTTAAAGTTAGCCCACGTAAGGAGCTCGGGTCCCTGACCTTTTTGTGGTATTCCAGTCATACTCGCTCCAGCCATGCGTCATCTTCCATCTGCTGTGTAGTTGCAATCATGATGAATTTATTTGTCTTTTATCCCTCGCAGTCTGTTCTGTCAGTGTGCTTTATGTTATGAGCTTAAAAGTTGTTTTTTATGGATCCCGGTAGGTTCTTTGGTCGGAGTTTTGAAAGGCCTATATGGTTTGGTCCTCACTGAGTGAAAAGTGAATTTATTCGCACTCTTTGTGTTGCTCTTTGTTGCTATTCCACGCTGAGTTCGTGTATTGTTTTTCTTTGATGCTGCTGAAAGTTGTTTTTTTTCTTTTACTTGGCTCGTTTCTTTTGACGTTAGTTTCCGTTACTTGTTTCTGTTGGCTTTGAGAGTCCCACATGTTATTGGTCTTCGTTGCTCCTTCTGTTGACGTTTCAGAAAATTTGCCTCCTGGGCTTGTCGAGTGGAAGGGGTGGCCGGGGGAACCTTTAACTGTTCACTGGGCTTTTGCCTTCCTCCTATCCCCTTAAGTGATCCCCTCCCCCCCCATTCCCCCCTCTTTTGGCAGAGCAGCAATCCCCCAATCCGTCCAACCACTTCCCTATTTCCTGGTCCGTTCCAGCCACGCATTACCCACCATCTTAAATTACCCCCAACCCTCCACTCACTACATCCTCCATCCTCAGCTCTACCTCTCCTCCTCCTCCTCCTCCTCCTCCTCCTCCTCCTCCTCCTCCTCCTCCTCCCCTTTTTCACGATCATCTTGTGTTTTCCTTTTCATGCTTCGTTTGTGGCTGTCATTGGAGTGATTTTTGTGTCAGATTCGAAAGGTTTAAAAAAGGGCTTATGTGACAAGTCTGAAAAATAAGAGGACTTCTTCTTTTACCTCGGTTGTGTTGCAGTAATAAGTTTTGCAGTTTGACGATTTTTTGAGTTTTATGTATAATGAAAAGGGTTTTAACCGCAGAAAATTAAAAGGAATTTTACTACCTAACCGTGGTTGAGAGAGAGAGAGAGAGAGAGAGAGAGAGAGAGAGAGATACCTTTGACTATTCATTTCTGCTGTTTTAAAATAAACATTGTACAGTATAATTTAGTGATTTTTTTATGTTTTTATGTTTATCATAAATATGTTAATTATAAGAACTATTAGCAGTTCCCCAGGACTACAAAGAGAGAGAGAGAGAGAGAGAGAGGAGAGAGAGCAGGTTGTTATATAATAATATTCTATAATCTGCTGAGCTCCTTACGTTATTTAAGGAATTCAAGGGCAGGGAATGAGGCGATTCCACGGTGTGTCATCAGGACTGCAAGTCCAGAGAGAGAGAGAGAGAGAGAGAGAGAGAGAGAGAGAGAGAGAGACCTACTCTCCTTGATCCCGACTAGTTTTATCGGTTCTATAACGCCTACGCCCACCTCTCTCTCTCTCTCTCTCTCTCTCTCTCTCTCTCTCTCTCTCTCTCTCTCTCTCTCTCACATTTTTTCTTGCTGGCTGAATCATTCCCTTGCTTAGATCCCTTTTGGAGGAGGCTGTTGTTAGGCAATGCATCTTTTATTGATGCGTTCGTTTACCTCTCTCTCTCTCTCTCTCTCTCTCTCTCTCTCTCTCTCTCTCTCTCTCTCTCTCTCTCTCTCTACACACACACACACACACACACACGCTAATATGTTTACGGTATCAGAGTAATCTCTCTCTCTCTCTCTCTCTCTCTCTCTCTCTCTCTCTCTCTCTCTCTCTCTCTCTCTCTCTCTGTCTTTCCACACACACACAAAATGGAATCACCCGAAAACCTTGAGTAACGTAAGAAGCTCAGTGTATTATGGAATATGTCATTGTAAGAGAACCTGATTCTCTCTCTCTCTCTCTCTTGAATATCATCAGCAGTCAGTGCACCGCTCATCGAATATGACCAACCGCTGAAAGGTTAGACAGTAAAAGTATATGTTAAATACGTACCTCCAGTCATGTCTAAAAGTTTCCGTCCCTCGAAATGCCAAACTTGGGTCAGACCAGGCCATTCACTGGAACTTGGATAATTGAACGTTTAAAAAAAAAAAAGTCCGAGGGAAAAGTTACGATGGAAACTAGAGGGCTGATTGTGACCTAAATGAGAAAGAAAAGTTTGTATATATATATATAATATATAATATATATGTATATATATATATTTTGTATATTACATAATAAATATATATGTATTTTATAATAATATATATATATATATATATATATATATATATATATATATATATATATACATACATACATACATATATATATATATATATATATATATATATATATATATATATATATATATATATATATATATATATATATATATATAAGTACAAGGGCCAAGACTTGCCCTGTAAAAGCGAAAGACATTACTGCAACTTACGACAAACCTTACCTGTTTAGTGCAAGTGGTAATGGACCATAACGAGGCCCACAAGCCAACAGTAAGTTCCTTTTGGCGAGGGAGGAGTGCCATCTCCCAAAGTGTCCTTTTTATGCCTTTCTCCTCCTCCTCCTCTTTTCTTCTTTCTTCTTGTCTACCGTTTCAAACTATTTTTCTTCTTCTTCTTCCGTTTCCCACTTTATTTTCTCCTCCTCCTTTCCTCCCTGTTCTCTTGTTTTTCTTGCTCTCGTGCCCTTTTCGATTCTGTGTCCTTACTGTTCTCCTTATCTCCCCTTCCCTTCTCTTTCTCCTCTCCTTGGCATTTCTTCTTTTTCTGATTCTTCGCAGAGTCAATTGCCTTTTCTCTTGTGCGGATGTAATGAGGGAACGAGTTTTTGAAACTTGAGTCAATCGGTTTTGCGTTCTTGTGCAGGCCGAACTTTCTCTTCACCTTGTCGGGGAAATAGATTTTGTTTTTTAGGACTATTTTTATTATTTATATATTCCCTGTGTGTAGTTTTACACACACACACACACACACACACACGCACGACGACGGGTCTGGTCTGTTCCTGGATTGGTGACCGTCAAGCATTGGCAGGTGCTATTATCACATGACCGCTTGAACATTCATGGGCCAGGACGTGGGACTGGCAGCCTCATATAAGAAAAATTTGGTGAAAACCATAATGGTGAAAAGACATGTATGTATATATATACATATAATGTGTGTTTGTATGTATATAGCCTATATATATATATGTATATACGAGTATATATACACACATATACAGTATACATATATATACACATTTTATATATATACACATATGTCAGAGAGAGAGAGAGAGAGAGAGAGAGAGAGAGAGAGTGAGAGAGAGAGGATTACAACAGGCGTGGGCATCAGACTTTTAGGTGTAAGCTTTGTATTAATCTCTAGTGGAAAAAAACCCTGCTGCCGTTCATTTGCATACACCCATATACATTTGCACAGACGATGTAATTTGCACTTTCATTCGTGGATCATTGTACAAGTCACGTGACGAATGTCAAGTGGTGTCTTGAAAGATCAGAGAGCCCAGCTGATAACCACTTAATGTTAATAAATATCTGTGGAAATAGGTTAAAATGGTCGACCGCCATAATTATCGCCTTGGGTTAATTCTACCAGTTTCTTTTTGGAAATTGATCTTTTAAGATTGATGAGATTCAGATGCAATATTCTTTGCTGTACCTAGAATTACGCTTCTAAAGCGCGGGGGCGGGAGGGCGTTGGCGATGAAATGGCCTTTAAATGACTCATGGGCAGTGTCTGAATTTTTATTTTGAACAAAGAAAAACATCGGTAATGAATTTTTTGCATTTTGGAAAAAGTAGTAGTCTGGTTATTAATTTTTATTTTTTTTTGGGGGGGTGAATATTTCCGTTTAATTCTTGGTGGAAACGTCTGTGGAAGATATTATTTTTTTATTCTACGAGATTTTTTTTATTTTATTTTATTTTTTGCATGAAGAGATTAGATTTTCTGTCATGTAGTTTCATCGTGGCATCATATGGAGTTTTTTTTTTTACATCACAGTTTAATTTCCAGTATGATAATTATAACGTGTTGTTTTTTTTATCTTAAGTTTAGTTTGTCAAGTAAACTTTTCTATGCGAAAAATTTTTTCATTTTTAATCAAGTCTGTTAGGACGGAGAAGTTTTTCATTGTTAATAAAGTCTGTTAGGACGAAGAAGTTTTTCATTGTTAATAAAGTCTGTTAGGACGAAGAAGTTTTTCATTTGTAATAAAGATCTGTTAGTATGGGAAAGTTTTTCAATTTTAATGAAGTCTGTTAGGACGAAGAAGTTTTTCAATTGTAATAAAGTCTTTTAGGACGGAGAAGTTTTTCAATTTTAATAAAGTCTGTTAGGACGAAGAAGTTTTTTTCAATTTTAATAAAGTCTGTTAAGACGAAGAAGTTTTTCTCAATTTTAATAAAGTCTGTTAGGACGAAGAAGTTCTTCAATTGTAATAAAGTCTGTTAGGACGAAGAAGTTTTTCTCAGTTTTAATAAAATCTGTTAGGACGAAGTTCTTCTCAATTTTAATAAAGTCTGAAAGGACGAAGAAGTTCTTCAATTTTAATGAAGTCTGTTAGGACGAAGAAGTTTGTCTTGATTGTAACTCCGTACACGTATTATGCAAGTATTTTTGTTTAATTTTTAAAATTATTGTTAGGGCTTTATACTCGTACCAGTGAAGAGTTTCTTTGTTGTTAGTTTGTTTTCATTGTCTTCTTTGTTTCTCTCCGTACCCGTAGTGCTGAGAGTTTGTTTGTTTGTTTGATTGCCAAAGGTTTCTTTGCTTCTATAGTGTTGCCGTTTGTTATGGGTCCATTCGCGTTGCATTACGGATCTGTTAGGTTTAGTTTGTTAGTTTTTGTACTGCGAAGTGTGATTTTGTAAATACTGTTGCCTTTAGTGTGTTATTTGGTAACCTTTGCAACCGTTATCCTCTCTCTCTCTCTCTCTCTCTCTCTCTCTCTCTCTCTCTCTCTCTCTCTCTCACCACACACACAAGTTCTAATTTGAAAGTATCTCTTGTTCTTAACTGTATATTGTTTATATGAATTTTTGTTCATTCATTTTCAACCGGAAACGAAACGCTAAATTTGGGAGCTCAATTGACTGCTCTTTGTGTTCAGTTTGGGAAAGAGCCGTCGGTTAACATTTATAAATGTGATATTCTTTCAAGATGGAATGAAAGGCTTTGATAATCACATTAATGACAACCTAGCAAATTGTATAACATCAGGCAGTGGAGTTGGAATGAAAAACTCAAAGAAACTTACCGTTTGCCTGTAGTAAATGTTCCATTAGTAAACAAATTCCCGTGAATATAGATGATTTAAGTAAAATATCATGCCAGTAAATATATCGGTATTCTTCATAATATATATATCAATCCTTTCAAAGGATGCCTGAAATCTTCTCTTATGCTGAACACACAACCAACCAACCGGTCCAAATAATTTCTGTAATTGATTACAAAAGAATATATTCCGTAGAATACATATTCATCTACCCAAGTAATTTTTGGTCGAAATTTTAGACGCTTTTGTGATTGTATCATCTCAGAGTATTACTCCAGAATATTCTGCGATCGAATTTATAACTTTGAATGCACCAAAAGTACATACAATACAACCTTGCTTAAGTGTCTCATACTATTGTCTCAGAGGGTATATTCGTATATTCCTTAGAATATTTAGAATAACGGGATTTCCATCCAGGCCCCAAAAGGATTAAAAAAAATTTTTCTGCTTATTCCCTTTAGATTAATTGAAAAAGGATTTCTTTTTTCTTGCTTATTCCTTTTAGATTAATTAAAAAAGGGTTTCTTTAAATTTTTTTTTATCAGAGACTGTATTCCTTGGAATACATAAACCAAAAAGCCCCCCCAAAAAGTCGAAGAAAATCCTACTAGATAATATAGGCTAAATCATAGAATACTCACAAAGATCGCTGTAATAGTTCATATCACGAAAGATTCCCTTTTCAGTGCCCAAAAGGAGTGCTATAATAAAACCCTACTACAAATATTGCGTAGCATTATAAAACAACTGCTGCCAAATCCTTGGAATACACAAAAGATTCGTGTAAATATGACAGTTCCACCCAGATAATGTATTCTTTAGAACATCCAGACGATTCGAGTGAAACTCGAGAAGACATCCATCCTTCAGAGGACACAAAAGAAATCCTGTAAAATTCGGAGGGAGGAGGGGGGCGGGGAGGACCGACCTCCTCCTAGCCAAGGGACAAGAACGAACTTTCTTTCCCCAGTGGCGGAAACCGGCAGCATTAAGCCTAAAGGTACTACTGCTACGAATTTCATTATTATTTCATAGCGACATTTTCTGTTTCTTGTAGAGGATGATTCTTATCGATTGCCAGATCTCAGGAAAGCCTTTATCGTTGGGCTGAGTCATATGCACGCAGAAACACACACACACACACGCACACACACACACACATATATATATATAGTATAATATATATAATATATATATATATATATATATATATATATATATATATATATATATATATATTATTTTATTATATTTATTAAAAGGGCTGAAGTAGCTGTATTTGTTGTCTTGTTTTCTTTGAAGCTACCCTTTAAAGGAAATTATATTTACATTATATTCTTAAATATATATATATATATATATATATATATATATATATATATATATATATATATATATATATATATATATATATATATATATATATATATATATATATATATATATATATTATTGTATACACTTGGTTATACCTAATGGGACTTGTAGACACTGATTATTCTCAACATTTTAAGGTACGGAGTGTTTTTGTTCGTAACAAAAACACTTAGGAAATCTATGTAAAAACAACTCTTCCCAAGAAATAATAATAATAATAATAATAATAATAATAATAATAATAATAAAACTATTTACTGAATAAGCACCATTGGAAGTTGCTTAGATTCTCGATCATTTGCTTTGCTTTCTGATGGCATACATTTGTATCCTTGTACGCCCAACTTATGCTGTGAAATGCGATACGTGAAATATGATCTCGAGAGGGTGTGCCAACCCATTGAAATTGGGGGCGCGGGGAGCAACTGTGACTACTCTCGTCTGTGTTTTTATTTCCCCCTTTCATACGGAAGCTTGAAGGGTAAGCTGCGGGAGTGTTTCTCTCTCTCTCTCTCTCTCTCTCTCTCTCTATACGGAAGAAGTAAAGTGTTGGGAGTGTTATCTTACTATCTCGCTATCTGTCATACGGAAGGAGTATTATTATTATTAACTCTCTCTCTCTCTCTCTCTCTCTCTCTCTCTCTTCTCTCTCTCTTATACGGAAGGAGTAAGCTGTGGGGAGTGTTTTTTTTTTCTCACTCTCTCTCTCTTATACGGAAGAAGTAAAGCGTTCGGAGTGTTATCTCGCTGTCTCTCATACGGAAGGAGTATTATTAACTCCTCTCTCTCTCTCTCTCTCTCTCTCTCTCTCTCTCTCTCTCTCTCTCTCTCTCTCTCTCTCTCTCCCTGCCAGTGTTGTTTCTCTCATTTATAGTCGCTTCCTTGCGCGACAGCTGTTCTTGGGAGTGGCTTTTCCCCATCGATCGTTTTGTGTGGAGAGTATTGGTGGTCCTTACAGCCACACGCAGGATGTAACGTGGTGTGTGTGTGTGTGTGCGTGCGTGTGTGTATGTGTGGGATGGGTTGTTGGGGGGCGGGGTGTGGGAGGTGGGTGGGTGGGGAGGTGAGGAAGGAGCATGGTTTAAAAGGTGCTGTGGTCTAGCGGTTGTCTGTCTCTGTCTGTCATTGGCACCGGAACCACAATTGGCTTCGGTGTCGTTTTACCCGGGGTGGGGTGGGGGCGTTTGGGGGGTGGGAAGTTATGGATAGACTTTTGTTGTTGTTGTATTATTAGATTTAAGCAGCCTTAATGTAATAATAATAATAATAATAATAATAATAATAATAGTGATTTTGTTTAATAATAATAATAATATAAACGCATTAATTGTAATATCTGCAACAGTATTCTCGTAAAATGTGAATATGTCATCCAGTGTCTTATCCAAAGGAGTCTTTTAAGGCGATCTGTTAAGGGTGACCAACTCAGCTCTCTCTCTTTTTAGATTACCTATATATTTGTATTTTCTTTTCAGACTGGGAGACTTCGGAAGGTATATAGCCTCCCGGGTCTCGGCAAACATTGGGGGATGAGGTTTCGACTCACAAACTGCCACATAGATAATTTGTTGCTAAAGTTACTAGAGGCATCAAAGTTTTGAGGGGAACCATATATATATATATATATATATATATATATATATATATATATATATATATATACTATATATATATATATATATATACATTATTTATTTATTTAAAATTGATTGCTCGCACAGTTGTTCGATGCATTAATATAAATAATAACAGAACCGTGTGTAAACAGCATCTAACAGAGTATTATTAAAAGAAAGTTACAAACTTTCAAGGATCATTGGTCCCCATCGTCAGCGGTCCCCATCGTCCGGTAGTTGGACGATGGGGACGGATGATCCCTGAAGGTTCAACTTTTTTTTTTTAATGAACTCTCCGTTAGATACCATCCTGTTTAAATGACATCCCGATTATATATATATATATATATATATATATATATATATATATATATATATATATGTGTGTGCATATGTATATGTATATATATATATATATATATATATATATATATATACTATATATATATATATATATATATATATATATATTGTGTGGTGTGTATGTATGTATGTATGCATGTGCATTGTATCTACATACGTAAGAGGGGACAGAAATGAAACTGATTCCCCGCTATCCCCTTCAAAGAAGGCCTAAGTCAATTTCGTGACATCCATTTCTTCAGGAATATTGCGGTCACTGTCTTCTCTTGTCTATTATGATTAATGCAACATTATTTAGGCCACCGTTGCCTCCTACGAGTCACTTCCAGCAGATGAAGGAGCAGGCACATTCTTCGTAGGTTTATTATACGATTTTTTTTTCATGGAAAAGATTTCTTCACTAACATCGTATTTCTCCATTGATGTCGTGTCTTTGTTGGGAGATGTCTTAATTTTTTCTTGCTTGTCTTATCCCGCTCGTAAGAATTTCGTTCGGAGTTATCTCATTTCTTCGTGGATCTGGAAAGCCGGCTAGGCAGACAAGAAAAAGGAATAATAAAAACGGGGGTGTTTTTACGAAAGGAGAAAGCCATTGCGATTTATGGAGTCTAGTGTATTGGTAATTTCGGTTAATACAAGCGTGTTGTAATCAGTGTTGTGACACTGTATGGATAATTTCTCGACTCTGATACATTTCTTAGTGCGCTCTCTCTCTCTCTCTCTCTCTCTCTCTCTCTCTCTCTCTCTCTCTCTCTCTCTCTCTCTCTCCCCTCTGATTCTCCAGCCGGATAAGAAAGAAGGCTGTTGTGGGTTGTATTTGGAGAGAGAGAGAGAGAGAGAAGAAAGAGAGAGAGAGAGAATATATTCAATATATACCGCAATAAAGAAGGAAAGACCTACGGTGCATGGGAGTATTCCTCATCAGATTATTCTCTCTCTCTCTCTCTCTCCATTTACTACAACTGCCACTACTGGCGTTTCCGAGATGAAAGGTCACGGGCAAAGTAAGACATAAAAGTGTTGAAATGACCCGCACTTAATTTCCTTTCCATCTCTCTCTCTCTCTCTCTCTCTCTCGTACTGGATACGTGACTTAATATTGGCCAATGCTTGTAGGTGTGCACAGCTTTCTGAACAGTTTGGCAATATTTATCCAGTACATTAATTTTCTCAGTCAGGATTATCGTGTTATTGATGATTAGTATTTTTGTTTCTTTTTTTTTTTTGTTTTGATACTTCCTTGCTTATCATGCTCGTGGCTCTGTACGTTTATTTCATAAGAGGTTGTAAACTGTTATTAATAAAATTACTATTAGTGCTTATGATATATGTTACGTACATAATCTCAATTTTTTATGTATTGATGGATTTAGACGCTTAATTGAAATTTTGCTCTTGGAAGGGAAGCCATTACGTAGTTAAATTGTAGGTATTTATTAATATTGATAAGTGTATCATTACCTTAAAGAAGATAGTGTGGGAGCTATGCTTTGATTGAGTAATAGATACATTTATAATATGAACTTGCGTCATTGCTATCAGTTAATGTTCAACTGCGGTGTCTTGTGGTACAGAATCACTCGGTACATGTTTATATATATATATATATATATATATATATATATATATATATATATATATATATATATACTATATATATATGTATGTATATATATGTATTTATAGATATATATATATATATATATACATACATATGTATGTATATATATATATTATACTAAACAAAAACCAGAATTTTTGTGGGATGAAGTTGCTGGCATATGCCCCACTGGGTCATAATAGCCACTTGTTTCAGTCCAACAAGTACCAGGTTCACTGTATATATAGGTCAAAAGAACAATGACATTAAAATCTTTCAAACTTTTCTTTCCTCGGCCAGGATCAAACTTGTGGACGTATAGGTGAAGGACGATATATATATATATATATATATATATATATATATATATATATATATATATATATATATATATATTTTATATATATATATATATATATATATATATATATATATATATATATTTATATATATATATATATATATATATATATATATATTTACATATATATATATATTTATATATATATATATATATATATATATATATATATATATATATATATATATATATATATATATATAACATATATATATACACACACACACACACACACACACACACATATACTATTAACGAGAACAAAATGTAGATCGTTTGAAATGCAACAGGTCCATTAAGGTTGGAAGTTGTTGAACAGCCATCTTGTGGCCCTGAAATAACCGTTTCATGAACGTAAGAAACACGCTCGACATTTCACTTATGTAATTTCTGCATGTGTACATTTATATATAGATGTGATTTCGTAACCCGTTCTCGAAGACGTCCTTACCGAAAATCCGACAAGGATCGCACGAAGAGGTGGTAACGGATGACGGAGTATTATTGACGTTACCGAACGGTACTTCGGTAGAGTATTGTTACGTAAGGGACTTTATTAAATAAGGGCTGTCCCTGCAAGGAGAGCTAGTTTTACTCCCCAGCAGTCCGTGATCGATGATCAAGGTTAGGGCACTCCGAGTTTTTGTTTTGTCTTCATTTAAATTGTCTGGTGGTTCGTCTTGACTCCTGATACATCCCGACGGTCGATTATTTCTAGGTGTGATCTGAATAAGATTTTTTTTTTTTTTTAGATATGTTATTGTTGTTTTACAATACGAGCTCTCAACATCGCAGTTGTCCAGATGTTTCAGTTACGTTTTTTCAAGGTCTGCTCGCTAAGTGGTTTCAGCTTCAGAAATTGTTTAAATGGTTTCAATTTTTGTAATTGGGCAATACGCCTTAAAAATATTTTCAACATCCTAAATGTCAAGGGAGTTTCGTAACATTTTTTCTCGCAGTTATATATATATATATATATATATATATATATATATATATATATATATATATATATATATATATATATATATATATATATATATAGATATAGAGATAGAGAGAGAGAGAGAGAGAGAGAGAGAGAGAGAGAGAGAGTAGAGAGATTATCCCAAAGACTGACAATCCTCCCTCGTAAAAGGTTTGGTTATTGGAATTCTGGAAAACAGCGGTGGATAACAATAAAAAAAATGCTGAACCGACCAGGGTATTATTATAACTTATGTATTCATAAACTTTGAGGATTATTATGGATTTATATTATAAATGTTCATTATAAAAGACATCTCGATGTTCCACAACTCTAGGACTTACAAATATATAATATATATATATATATATATATATATATATATATATATATAAATATATATATATACTCTGTATATATATATAATAATATATAAATATATATACTCTGTTAATTATAATAATATATAAAAAATTAATTTAAAGACCGATAATAGTAAAGGAAATTACCATTTTATATATAAAAAATGCGCTACGTAATACGTAATTGGGGGTCTGATCAATTCTTGAGTAGGTGACCTTAAAGAAATTACAGGCGCCGTCGGAATATACGCTCTTGAGCATAGTCGGGCAGGGCGTGGGGCTAACAACCTCATCTTCAGATGTTTGCTGAAAACCGAATGGTTAGCGCGTTCTAAAGACACACGCACATACACATATATAATATATATATATATATATAAAGTGTGTAAGTTTGTGTGTATATACAAAAACTTAAGCGAGTTTGTTTTAGATCTCTTTCCTCGATTTCCGAACGTACTGAATGTTATTTTTCTACTTATTTATTTATTTGCAATAATTTTTTTTGTTAGCTTACAACTGACTTATCTTCCTCCCCCCCTCCTCACACTTCCACTTTCTCCCTGTTGTTTATCGTCCTTTCCTCTCTCTCACATCGCCAGTCCCTCCCATTTGTTCACTCCAGTCCCTCTACGGAACGCCCCTTCAGATCTAAATAAACGTGTCATTGAACGGCTTCGAAGAATCTGACAGACGTTCATGAGTGAGAGAACCACCATTGTCGACTGGCGCATGTTTGCGTGCACTGATTTTTGAGGTAGCTTCTCACTCCCCTCTATAGGGAAACCTTATAGCGCATGCACCTGAGCTGAGTTCGAAGGCCAGGCTTTACACAACGAGAGAGAGAGAGAGAGAGAGAGAGAGAGAGAGAGAGAGAGAGAGAGAGAGAGAGAGAAGCAGTCAGATATGTTTCCTATCACTTTTGAATCTGTTTCTTGCCACGCGCGCGGAAACACTTTCGGATATATATAGCATTTCTCTCGATATACACCTCAAAGAGAGAGAGAGAGAGAGAGAGAGAGAGAGAGAGAGAGAGAGAGAGAGAGAGAGAGAGAGAGTCACACAAGCGCGAAACACACCTACGGATATATATACTGTAATTTGTTTAACTCAGTCCACACACGCTTGGAAAGAGAGAGAGAGAGAGAAGAGAGAGAGAGAGAGAGAGAGAGAGAGAGAGAGAATATCATTAGCAATCGTGCGTTTTCATTCTTTTCCCTCGTCTTCTTCTTTGTGCTTATTACAGAAGCTGATGTAATACGCTTATAGATTCCTGAATACATTTGGACCCTACCCTTGTTATTCAATTATTCATCGAAGTTTCATAGGATTGATTTATTGCTAATGTTGTAATCGTCATATTGACGTGTCTGTATAAAGTGGATTATGCCCTTTAATTAAATTAAATTAATTTATTGCGTTTCTGCTTGTAATTGCCCTTAATAATAGTTATTTGAATGTATTAATTAGGTTTTATATTAATTAGGTTTTAGAACCTGCCCTTCCCCTAAAAAAAATACCAGTTTATTGGGTAAGGCGTAGAGAAGCGACCTTAAGCATAGACGAGTCCTTGTTGCATCTAGGATGCTGATTATGAGATAAAACATTGGTGTAAATCCTTGTCAAGGATAACTGTAGAAGGGTGTGAGCCTCGCCCACGAAGGGAACCGCGCTTCGCATGAGGATGGATAATTTACAAGCGGTTCAGGAACAACTGCTTTTTTTTTTGGAAGTTTCATGAGCAAGAGGTGTCATCCTTTATTTGGCGGCTGGAAACTCCCGAACGCCTTTCAAGAGACTGGGGAGTTAAGGACCGAGGAATTGGAATGAGGCTCCAACGGTTTTCTGGAAATGAGGAGCTTTGCACAGTGACTGGCTTTCCTTCAGCTGCCAAGTTTCGGATTTCTCTTCCTGCTTCTGTTTTTTCCTTGATTCTTATACCACCTTCCGTCGTTTAGGAGGCTTTTGTATCTTGCTTTTTTTTTTTTTTTTTATCGGGCCTCGGCTAGATATCCGCCCCCCCCCCTTCTTTTTTCTGGAATACACAGAACACGACCAGACTTTTAATCCAAAGTCTTGATCATTTTACTCAGAACGAGGAAGAAAGCCACGTCCATTAGTCTTTTTTTTTTTTTTAAATAATTGCAGTAATCAGAATGTGATCGTTACGTCAGCACAGGGTATATATATATATATATATATATATATATATATATATATATATATATATATATATATATATATAATATATATGTGTGTGTGTATGTATAGATATATAATATAAATATATATATATATATACACTATATATATATATATATATATATATATATATATATATATATATATATATATATATATATATATATATATATATATATATATATGAGAGAGATATGAGAGAGAGAGAGAGAGAGAGAGAGAGAGAGAGAGATAAATTCCTACAAATGGTATCACAGTGAGAAATATATATAAAAGAGAGAGAGAGAGAGAGAGAGAGAGAGAGAGAGAGAAATTCCTACGAATGGTATCACAGTGGGAAATATGTATAAAAGAGAGAGAGAGAGAGAGAGAGAGAGAGAGAGAGAGAGAGAGATTCCCTACGAATGGCATCACAGCGGGAATGGGAATGACCTCGTCGAGGCACTCCCGTCTGAACAGCATACATTTTTTCTCTCTCTAACCTCTCATTCGTCCCTCCCGGTCCGGTACGAGAACCGAACAAGTGCGCCCCAGTTTCTGAGCCGAGAGCTCTCACCACTGTGCCACCAGGTCGAAGAAACAAAGTGATTTAGTTACGATAATGGATATATTTTTTTCCCCAAAACAGCAGCAAGTCGGAAATTAAAGCGCGCATTTTCAATTTGTGCTTTCAGACATTCTTACCCTAGCTTATTTAATGCTCTCATTGCATGTTTTGCTAAAATGCTGTTAAATGTTTTTGTGTGTTGTTATATAATCAGTAAAAATTTTGTGATTACTCGTGGTAGTGGATCTCATAGATATTTTAATTTTTCAATTTTTCGCAGGTGGGTGGCTCACGGGAAGTGTGTCGTATGCATAGGGAGAATAAGTAAGTACAATATACGTGTCTTTTCCTCTTTTTACCTAACTGAATCTTGCCTTTAACTACGCCTAGTGAATCTAGACGATGATTAGCGAATATGCTGTAACTGGAATGTTATGTATGTGGATATCTTAGCTTGTAACTGTAGTATTGGGCTATTGTCGTACATAAATAAGTAAGTATACCATAGTTTAACCAGACCACTGAGCTGATTAACAGCCCTCCTAGGGCTGGCCCGAAGGATTTGACTTATTTTACGTGGCTAAGAACCAATTGGTCACCTAGCAACGGGACCTGCAGCTTATTGTGGAATCCGAACCACATTATACCGAGAAATGAATTTCTGCCACCAGAAATAAACTCCTCTAATTTTTCATTGTCGTACATAAAACAATAACAATAAATAAATGGGAAATATTTCATCCTCCATAAATCGGAGGATGCCTGTGATAAGAGTAGGCCATCCTACGCAGCTGAGTCCTGAATCCTACAATGAAACAGAACAATGAAAGGATACGAGGTTCATTAGGTTCTATGTTAATCCCTGAGGATTGTAGGAAAGCTTATCGTATGAGATCTTGTTTATTATTGTGCTATTTTGACAGTGTCGCAGACGACGGAAGTTTTCATAGTAGGTAATATAATGAATGAAAGGTATCTGGATAATGAATTCGGTAATCTCGTTAAATGCATCGTAATGTACGAAATACTGAGATGATTGATCATTTTCACGAGAGGATTAATAGGATTAATTTCACGAGAAGATTAATTGTCGAACACCCTGGCAAGTTTTAAGGCCAGAAAACCCCAATATAAATGTTTAAGTAAATTTACACAGAACATTGAATTTCATGGAGTCAAAGACTACGAAAATTGCGGTGCCTGAAAACAGACACTTAATCCCAGTCTATTATTTAATTAAGGAAACATTTAGTATTTAACCTGGTTAATCATTGCAGGTGTCTCGTTCCCAGTGACTTGACTTTTAGCCTTAATTATGCGTGTTCTCCGTTTGTTATTCTCGAGACGAATTGATCTTCCCATTGATTCAATAGGCTAATAACCTGTTGTATATGTCTGAGTCATTTATCAAGAGAGAGAGAGATTTTCCAAGATTTTTACGAGAGAGAGAGAGAGAGAGAGAGAAGGCAACGAGAGAGAGATGGGAAGCAGTGAGCTAAATGCCTAATGAAGTGCATTGTCATCCTAAGATTTTCACTAAGGTTCTCTCAATGGCTGCAAGCAGATTTTCACTCTCCTAAATTAAAAAAGCACCGTCTGACGGTGTTAATTACAACACCACAGGTGTCTGCGTTCATTGATACCTCAGTCAGGTGTCAGCTGTGCAACAGCAGGATCGTTTTCCGTCGTAATAAACTCCGATGGCCATTATAAGACTTTCGGCACCGAGGCACCCTTTCGGGAACCCGCTAATTGGCGGAGAGCAGACCTCCCCGCTTGAAAAGTGCACGCCGGTTTGTATATTATTATTATTTTGCCTCGTAAGTGTTCGGAGACGGTTGCTGGCAGCTTCTGCTATGTTTGTTTCGCTTAGGAGGATAATATGTTTCGTTTGTTTACGTAGGTTTGTGGTTCATAAGCGGCCGCGGCATCAAATTTTTACCCAGGGTGTGTCTTCCAGCAGGTTATTCTACAGAGGCATTTGGGCAGTCTTCTTAGCTGGGAGTAAGATGGTGTTTGCTATATTGGGTGTTACAGTTTTATTTTAGCGTTTTTCCCTTGGAACTCTGATAAAAGAATATGTATAAATCCTACAGTATTGTACTTAATCTCACGTTTATGAACGCACGGTAAAGTACCGCATCACTTGTCGAGAAAAAGAAATAGAATGCCTTGAGATGTGAATTGCATTGTGAAGGCGTCGCATAATTTTTAGCGTATGTCTTATAAAACAAGTTATGCCCGAAAGGAATGTACAATAGGATGTAAAACTATCATGCGATATACATAGGCTGTATGATAAATAACGTGCTTTCAAACAGTGATGCGATATTCAGCAAGAGTTCCTCTCCATCTCATGCATTGTCGAAATATGCTGTTACGTGCGAGATATAATTACTTGTCGGTGTCGTATGATCAGTCAGGACCGAGTGCGTGGTCTGTAATTCAGATTTTGTCAGCGGATCTGCCTCAGGCCTGTTATTCCTTTATTCCTTCAGGATCGTTCAGTTGCCTCGCTTTATTTATATTTTCAAGTTTGGTAATTACTTGGTGCCATGTACAAAATGAGTTTAATGTTACTCATATCAGTATCGAATTCCTTTCTTGTACACACTGCGCTCATATATCTATATATATTATATATATATAAAATATATATATATATAATTTATGTTTGTATATATATACATATTATATATATATGTATGTATGTATGTATGTATGTGTACTAGCAAGTTGAAACTGTAAATACCCCATAATATAAAATTCCATAACTTCAATTTTGAAGAACTTGCATCAGAAGGGTATTTTTGTGATAAGTGCATCTGCCCTGACCTAGAGCATATATATATATATATATATATATATATATATATATATATATATATATATATATATATATATATGAGTATATATATATATATATATATATATATATATATATATATATATATATACTGTATACATATATATATATATAACATATATACTGTTACACACTCATATATACATAATGTAATAATACATGTATAAAAAAGACTGTCATTACACCACCGCTGGAATAATGTTGCCTGGTAATACCTATACCATGACTTGCGTTAGCAACAGGTTCTTGTGCCGGAGGGGCTACGTTACAACAAGTTTTGGTGTAAATTTTCGTTACAAGGAAACGTTCTTCTTAGAAGTTTGCATTCTCTTGAATGCCTTCGTATCAAGTACATTGCGAAAGTAAAGGCTTTCGCATTCATGAAGTGGAATTATTCTAGAAACTTACTCAGAACTCTTGAACTCTTAATAGACCGTGTGAACTTGTGATTTGGAACGGTTGAACCCTTAACTTACTTGTTAACTAAGCACTGATTAAACTTTTCAGCTTGACTGGGAGTGTGACGTGATTAAAACCCAAGTTAATGGTATATACTGAGGCATGGTGGAAAAACGTAACTTCCTCTGAAACTTTGACATGATCAGAACTTACAGAATAGTTGAAACGTAACTTCCTCCGAAACTTGGACATGATTGAAAAACCCTGACTTTTCGGAAACAGCGTGGTTCAGCACCACATAGTAACTTGATATGGCTAAACCTTAACTCAACTTGAAAATATGTGGTTTTACGAAAACTAACTTTAGTAAAAAAAAACTTGATTAACGATATCTTGACTCGATACCGTAGATGCCTAAGTCGTTTCTTTTCTTGGTAAATGAACGAGGTTGAAACGTAGATTTTTCTTGGAAACTTATTATGCTTAAATTCCAACTTATATGACTTGATACGGTGAAACCCCCAAGTCTACCCGTTAGCTTAGAATGTTAAGCCCCAACTTACCCGGTAACTTTGAAGCTCATGATAACTTTGCATGATTCAGCCCTGGCGTACTTGGAAAGAATTGTTAAATCGTAACTTGACCAAGTAACTGGACAAGGTTAAGACTTGACTTTTCGTGTCACATACTGAACCCCTAATTTAACCTAAGTAATTTAGCATTTTTTAACCATATCTTACCTAGTAACTTAGAATACTTGAAACGTAACTTCCTTTGAAACTTTGATATGGTTAGAACTTACAGAATACTTGAAACGTAACTTCCTTTGAAACTTTGATATGGTTAGAACTTACAGAATACTTGAAACGTAACTTCCTTTGAAACTTTGGCTTGATTAGAACTTACAGAATAGTTGAAACGTATCTTCCTCTGAAACTTCGACATGGTCAGAACTTACAGAATAGTTGAAACGTAACTTCCTTTGAAACTTTTACATAACTAGAACTTCCAGAATACTTGAAACATATCTTCCTCTGAAACTGTGACATGATTAGAACCTACAGAATACTTGAAACGTAACTTCCTCTGAAACTTTGACATGATTAGAACCGTAAGTCGCAGTATCATATTTTTTTTTTTATATCAGCCGGCGAAGTGAAAGTGAGAAATCACATAAGACACAAGGAGATCGTAGTTATTGCTTTAAGTAACATAAACGATAAAGCGTTTAGTGGTGAAGTGTACACTTGAGTGCGCGAGAGGGAAAAGGCTATATATTTATAGCATTTTAACAGTTGTGGTTAGCGAACTCTCTCTCTCTCTCTCTCTCTCTCTCTCTCTCTCTCTCTCTCTCTCTCTCTCTCTCTGAGAGTCCGGGTAACTTACGTGATGATTGAAAGTTCAGGAAAGGGCGTCTGGTGAATGTGATGTGCCGTGTACTTTTACCTCAACTTTTTTTTTTTTACATATGAAAAATTGTTCCTGTATATGTTCTTGTTTATTTATTAATCAGTATTTACTTTGCTATTAATGTTATTTAACTTGTGTGCCGTATTCCCTCTTCACACACAGGCCTCTAGGAATTCTGTTATTTAGAAATTCGTTAAGCAAGTGAATACGCTTCTTGATTTAGAAACGCGTTAAGCAAGTGAATACCCTTCTTGACTTGGTTCTTTTGAGTATGTGCTAATAATAATAATAATAACAATAATAATAATAATAATAATAATAATAATAATAATAATAATATAGATTTAAGTAAAACTCGACGATTTTTCCTGTTTTGTTATGTTTTAAAATCGATAGAACCTCTGGCCCACATATAGCCTAAATGCGTGTTGGGTTAGTAATAATTGTAATGGAAACTTCTGTCTTACAGCTTAGTCTATGTATACTGTCGGGTGTCTATTTCACCCGCCAGATCTCTTAATCATAGATATTTCGATAGAGTGAATAATAACAAATATCTTTTTAATTCGTAAGTTTTCTTGATATACATATCCTGATGTGAGTAAAAATTTATATATATATATATATATATATATATATATATATATATATATATATATATATATGTGTGTGTGTGTGTGTGTGTATATATATATATACACACAAATTTTTTTTCTCGCATCAGGATCAGACCAACCTCTGAAATGAAAGGCCAGGGCGCTACCAGTTGACCCACAGGGCATAAAAGAAGTTGGAACCTAATTACTTCTGTCCTAAGTTTTTTCCCTGGGCAGGCTTCCCCTAACATATTGGCGAATTGATACCCAACTTCCCGACCCACCAGTGATTCAAATTTATATATATATATTATATATATATATATATATATATATATATATGTGTGTGTGTGTGTGTGTGTGTGTGTGTGTGTATTAATTTGCATTATTTTATTACCGTAAACTGATGTCGCAACATGATAAAAATCATTCATTTTATCGTGACTTTTTCTCCGGTTTATTGTTCGGATAAATTTTCTTATGCCTAAAACCTGACTTTACATCAGCTCTGGCAATCGCCACGACCAAAAAAAAAAAAAAAAAAAAAAAAGTAAATAAAATCCTGGAAACGTAGTAACGCTATTGAGAGAATTCCCGTTTTCGTAGCCAGTCTCTCAAGTTTAATGGGGTTTTCTGATTTTATACGTTTTCGGGGAGTTTGCAGAAAGTTCTCACGTTCGGCCTTCATTTCAGCCCTGGAGTTAGGTCGTTCCCGTTTCTTTCGCTTTGCCGCCGTATTTTAGAGGTCCCCCGTATTTTCAGCTCTTTATAGTCTTACTTCTTGTTAGTGGCGATATCTCGGATTGCTTACACTGCTACTGCTGCTGCTGCTGATGCTGCTGATACTTGCTAATAATAGTAGGATTTGTAGTTGTGGTGGTCATGTTTGTAAAGATTTTGATCTTGTTTAGTACATGACTCACGGGTCTTTGGAAAAGTCACTTCGCGTATGTGCGCCTGCGCTCACAAATGTATGCGCGCGCGTACACACGCATTATATATATATGTGTGTGTAAATATATTACATTTGTATATATGTGTGTGTGATTATAATGATTTTAACACGTGATTCGTTTATCACATATTGCCACGGGTGAAAAATGAAGAAACAAGAAACATACATACATGGTACATATTATATACATACATACATACATATATATATGTACATAGATATATATATTGTGTGTGTATATATATATATATACACACACAAACACACACTCGAGAACACGTATTTGCGCACACAACTCACAGATAAACGGAATCGTTTGCCTATTAGTTTCTCGAGGAACTACAAAAGAAGGCAGCTCTTTGAAATGAAATATACCCTCCCCTTAAAGTGGTTTTTTTTTCGCTCTTTCCCCTCACTAGAATCAGAGGGGATTTTGGGGGGGGGGGAGGATTCAGGGTGGGGATAGCGAGGACCTGCCTACAAGTGGTCATAGTGACACATGAATAGAGTAGGGGAGTGGATGTGATGAGGAATAGGTAAATAAAGGAAAGTACAAAGATAGGGACAGATATTAAAAGATTTTGGGAATGGTTAAGAAAGGTAAAAAAGGACATGGGTTTTGGGGTATATAGAGCAAAGATAAAGTGAATAAAGGCAAATGGAGAGATTTGTTATCAAAGCAAGTGAAGGGGGGAAAAGGGTGAAGAATATAGAGGTTTTGAGGCCAGTAGAAACATCAAATATATAAGAAAAAGAAGAAATGTAGATTCTAATAAAGAAGTGGAGTTACGTAGAGAAATATAGACCTTTGGAAGTCATTGCAAGAAGGGAAAATGATTAAGGAAATATAAAAAAAAAGATACGGATGCAAATTGGGAATATATGTAGAGAAATAAAAAAAAATAAGGAAAAGATTACATTACAACGAATAAACAACAGGATTTAAAAAAACGGCAAGATGGACAGATATTGTGAAAAATTATATGATTTTGGCTCAGATACAAGAAAGCCAGCAAAACAAAGAATTATAATAAAATGAAAGATCAGGAAGAAAATGCGGAGAAAAAAAAGAAAAATAAATAAAATAAGAAGCCCAAAGAGAGCCAGAAGGTGGACGATGAAATGAGAGGCGGAATGCGTGAAGGGAAAGCTGAATTAGATTGAATCTCGCAAACAGGTAAAGTAAACAGAAGTATGATTAAGGTCCGCCGAACTTTCCTCGGGACGGGAGAAAGTGCGTGACGGTACGACTGCTCTTAGGAATTTTAAACTTGGAGCACTGTAACAGGAGAGTGGAAAATCTTGTGTTCTCTCTCTCTCTCTCTCTCTCTCTCTCTCTCTCTCTCTCTCTCTCTCTCTCTCTCTCTCTCTCTCTCTCTCTCTCTCTCTCTATGTCCGGCTGTCCCTCTGTCGTCAGCACCTGTTCAAAATGTGTATCATCATATAATCAGGACCGCGGTGAGATGATCCTCATCCTGCCTTTGTGCAAGTCAGTCTCTCTCTCTCTCTCTCTCTCTCTCTCTCTCTCTCTCTCTCTATATCTCTCTATCTCTCTATATATATATATATATATATATATATACTATATATATATAATATACAATATAATACATACACACATATATATACAGTATATATATATATATTCAGTATATATATATATAATATACATATATATGTATATATACACATGAAATAGAATTCCATGGAAGTAAAATATAATTGTCTGAGTATTACACTGGATCTTAGGAAGTAAACTAACAAAAACAGAGATCAGCAACTACGGAAATAAACACAGAAGAATTAAATTGAAAGTAAAGTCATCAACAGAAACTGCAACTGTAGAAACAAAGCTCAAGGTTCACCCATTGTCTACTCTAGAGAGAGAGAGAGAGAGAGAGAGAGAGAGAGAGAGAGAGAGAGACAGGTGATTCTGGCCTTTTCCTCGATGACGCTTAGCCCCACGAGAAGGGGACCCATTGTCTCGGGTCAGTGTATGGAACGGCTTTAAAAAAAAAAAAATATGTTCACTAATCTGGTGCGTCCCTCTTTCCAGTCTCGCTCTCCCTTGTTCATTTTCCCTCTCGCGACGGGTCAGGGGAAAATGCCATCGGGGGGAGTTGAGTTGATTGTGGGGAGTTGTTATTAATTAAGTGGTGCATCTAGGCTATACAGTCAAGAGACGGTTGATGGTGCAAGTCTTGACTTTATGGATCATCCCAAGTCTTGGACCAAAGTACCTTCATTTAAGATACCTTCATCCAAGATACCGACGTTTTTGTAAACTATATACGGAGGCCAATAGTGAGAGAACGTATTTCTTCATTGGGTGGGTGGGTAGAGCTCTCGGCTAGCACGCTGTTGGCCCAGCGTTCGACTCTCCGAGCGGCCAATGAAGAATTAGAGGAATTTATTTCTGGTGACAGAAATTCATTTCTCGTCATAATGTCGTTCGGATTCCACAATAAACTGTACTGTAGGTCCCGTTGCTAGGTAACCAGTTGGTTCTTATCCACGTAAAATAAATCTAATCCTTCGGGCCAGCCCTGGGAGAGCTGTTAATCAGCTCAGTGGTCTGGTCAAACTAAGATATACTTAAAATGAGAGAACGTTGCTCTGACCTCAACGACGCTGTGTTACCTATATAGACTGTCGTTACATGTCCGGGAAATATCTGGAAAAATTAGTTTTTCTTTGTAGAATTTCATATGATCTAGGATGTTATGGATTGTGTAATAGGTTAAGCTCTAACCTCACTTGTTTAATAAGCCAGCGTTTCAAAGGAAAAGAGAGAGAGAGAGAGAGAGAGAGAGAGAGAGAGAGAGAGAGAGAGAGAGAGAGATGGTATGCATTGGTTTGGGAATATTCATATCATTACATCTAACGCATATTACCTGTAATATTAGAAGGTCACAGAAATCGAATGCAGATGATATTGACTGACAAGAAGCACTGTGGTTACTTAGAGTCAGCCTTGAAACTGCACACGCACGCTCATCTGTTGTAGAATTGAGCGAACTGAGCCGGAAGTGTACATTTTTCATAAGTGGGGCCGCCGGTCGCACGCAATCTGAATTCTCCGGGAATTGATGTGTGTATACCCAGATATTGCCCTGCGTCGATGTCGCGTTTCGTGACGTCTTTTAACGTCTAGTTTTTCAGCTTTGCACCAGTTTTGCAGCATTGTTGGGCGAGTTGAAGTCTCTGATATCTTGACGTCAATTGGGCAGCGTGAAAGTTTGACATCTTGACGTCAATTGGGCAGCGTGAAAGTTTGACATCTTTTTATCAATTGGGCAGTGTGAAAGTTTGACATCTTTACATCAGTTGGGCAGCATGAAAGTCTAACATCTTTACATCAGTTGGGCAGTATGAAAGTCTAACATCTTTACATCAATTGGGCAGTATGAAAGTCTAACATCTTTACATCAATTGGGCAGTGTGAAAGTTTGACATCTTGACGTCAATTAGCCAGTGTGAAAGTCAGACATCTTTGGCGTCTGTGCACTATTAGCCAACACTGGATGACAAATTGAAGTCGCGCGTGCTCTCGCGTGCGTGACGCCATTTTTGCACTGGTATGGAAAAATACATTGGCTGCTCGACGCAAAGTTTGACAGCAAGATGCTAAGAGGCACAGTAAAAAGTCTTCACTTGATACTGGCTTAAAGTGTTTATGTGTGTGTGAAAGAAGAGAAACGGTCTGATCAGCAGTGAAAAAATTATAGCAACTTTTTGGAGAGAGAGAGAGAGAGAGAGAGAGAGAGAGAGAGAGAGAGAGAGAGAGAGAGGGGGTAAAATATGATAGACAATATGAGACTTATCTTTTAGGGGAGAAATAATGTTATAGAAAGATTCACATCTATATTCTTTATCTTGGAGGAAAGAGAGAGAGAGAGAGAGAGAGAGAGAAAGAGAGAGGGACATGGAAATTATGACAGGCAGTGAGATAGCGCCAATAAACTAAATATTTTCAGAAGACACATTAAATACAGAGTTTATATTAATGTGATATCGTCAAAAACGAGACTTCATTTTTTTGGAGAGAGAATTTCTGGTGAACAACAAGACGGCCATAAATTAGATTCTTTATAATATATTTATTTTACTTTTTAATATCTGAATACGTGCATGGTGTCAACGTCCCAGGATTTCCGCGTTTCTTCTTCAGGTTGTTTATTTTTGCATTTGTGAATAGGGTCTGTTTGTTGCATAATTGAATGTCATTTTTGTTAGTGTTTTGTTGTTATTATTTTCGTGGTTGCTTTTGTCTGTGGCATCATGTTGAATTTGTTCCCTATGCGTGCTGCTAATTAGACTGGAGAATTCTTTCATCCATTTGTTTATATAACGGTTGTAGTATACAGCATATTATACGGCTATGTTGCATACCCGGGCAAATAATATTTTTTGTCTTTCGTATAATTTGTTCAAATAAAATATTTAACCCAAGCTTTTGTGAATATTTGTCTGTGTATAGTATAGATAAAATAAATGCAATAATAATATATATATAATATATATATATATATATATATATATATATATATATTTATATATATATATATATATATATATATATATATATATATATATTTTATATATATACATATATATACACACACTATAAAATACACATTTTCCAAGTAGACTAGACTAAGTTAAACCCATAAAGCAAGAGAAAATGGAATTTATCAAGCTTTTTCGAAGGGGAGGTGTTCCTTCAGAAACTTGATGAATTTCATTACACGATAACTATATATATATATATACCTATATATATATATATATATATATATATATATATATATATATATATATATATATGTATATATATATATATATATATATATGTATATATATGTATATATATATATATATATATATGTATATATATATATGCTATATATATATATATATATATATATATATATATATATATATATATATATATATATATATAATTTTTAGAGTGTACAAACGTATACATGTACAAATCCCTTCCTGCACCAGTAAGCATTATCGTGATGCGCTGGAATTCTTCGCCGCCGGGGAAAAAATAAATCCACCTTCAAGGTTAAATTTGGCCTGTATACAGCATGACTGAGCTCGATTTGGTGCGCGCGTGAGAACACTTGTGGTTTTCGCTCTGTTTCGGCAGTTGAACGTCTGTGAACTTTTTCAATTTTTTAAAAATGAAATGTGTGCTCTATTCGCTCAATTTTTTGAAAAATGAAATGTGTTTTCTATTCGCTTTTTTTCCTAAAAGAAATAAAAGATGAAAAGAAATATGCCGTTTTCCTTAGTGTTTCTGGTTAAGAATCCAGGCTAAGGGTTTTATTATATCAAAAAGTTGGACTTTAGTTTCCTTTCATTTTATGTATCTTGATTTTTATTTTCCCGGACTTGGTATGAAGAATGTCACATCGTATCGGTTTATTCAGTCCAGAAGCGACAGACCCCGCCCCCGACTCATTGTTCTTATGCTCTTGTCTTTAATTCATACTGAGAATAACCTGAACACCTTATAGAAATCATTTAGGGGGTTAGTGCTGTCAGTGCGCCTCACGGGGTGCACTGTAGGCATTACTTAAGGCTCTTTGTAGCGTCCTTTCGGCCCCTAGGTGCAACCCCTTTCATTCCTTTTACTGTACCTCCATTCATATTGTCTTTCTTCCAGCTTGCTACCCACCCTCTCTAACAATGATTTCTTGGCGCAACTGTGAGGTTTTCCTCCTGTTACACCTGTCAGACCTACCTACTCTCAATTTCCTCTCCAGAGCTGAATGATCTCATGGGTCCCAGTGCTTGGCCTTTGGCCTAAACTCTATATTCCATTCCATTCCATTCCATTCCAGCTGTTTGATACCAGTTATGATGAGTTGGTAGGGTAAGGTGTTATATTGGGTATTTATGACCTATAATTATCACTTATGCCCACTGCCCCATACAAACTTATGAACTGTTATATGGATAAATAAAAATAACGAATAAAAGTACTTTTTAAACACTCGGCTTTCCTAGCATGGCTTGTCGTCTCTTCGTAGCCGAGTAGAATTGTCAAGGTTTTTGTATACTGTATAAATATCCACTTTACTTCCATCCCCGGTTGCTTACGAAGCCATATATTCCGTGTGAAAATCTTTGCCTTATATGTTGAGTCCATTCTCTCTCTCTCTCTCTCTCTCTCTCTCTCTCTCTCTCTCTCTCTCTCTCTCTCTCTCTCTCTCTCTCTCCCAGACACAATAGTATGGGCAAGTTCTTTTGAGAAAAAATTCTCCTGGCGTATGTTGACATAAGCAATGAATTATGTACCGTGGTTGTGAGTTGACTGTTGTAGGATGCATAAAGGCGGAAGGGAGTAAGAAATGAGGAAAAAAGCAGACGCCATCAATCGCTAGCCTTTCAAAATGTAAATTATCACATTTAAAATCAACATGACAATCTCTCTCTCTCTCTCTCTCTCTCTCTCTCTCTCTCTCTCTCTCTCTCTCTCTCTCTCTCTCTCTCTCTCTGTATTTCCATCTATTTAAATTAGTTTATTGGTTGGATTTTAACAGATGTGGAAGTGTGCCACAATTGGAAGAAGCTTTTAATGCTGTCAGTATTCACCAATGCGTGATCGCTACTTGTGTTCACTGTTACTGTATACGATGAGTATGCCGTTTTTATTATTATAAATTTTTTTTTGTAGTTGTTGGACCATTACGTGAGTGTTACCAATGTTGAAATCAGCGAGATTCCACAACTTTCCTCTCTTTATTTTTACGCCCTAACATTTAAGCAAAGAACATGTTGGTTAGTTATTAGTTTATTGATGTCGGACAGTATGCATAACCTCCCCCACCCTTTTTCAAATATCAACTCACCTTTGTTTATATATATGTATATATATATATATATATATATATATATATATATATATATATATATATATATATATATATATATATATATATATGTATATACACATACAATTTTTTTTATCACATCACCGTGATTTGTATACAGTCATTAAGCTACAAATGTTTAATATCCAATTCACGCTACTTTGGGAACATATGTATATGTATACATACATACACACATACATACACATACACATACATACGACCCGTTTCCAATACTGCCACAACCCATCTCAAGTAGTCACGAGTCTTCCTCCCTTCAACACTGCACAAAGGGTGTGTGTGTGTGTGTGTGTGTGTGTGTGTATTGCTTGGTTGGAGGTTATGGAGAGTGAAAGTGGTTATTTTGGTTGGCGGATGAGTTGGATACCAAAAGGACGAGGTGGATGAGTCGGGCTTGGTCTTGGACGGGTGGGTGTTGGGGAGAGGGTGTCAAAGTTCATCCAGGTGAACACACCCCCATTTCACTCACGATTCAGGCCATCTCTTCCAATTCACAGCTTTTGGTTAAGAATGAGAGAGAGAGAGAGAAAGAGAGAGAGAGAAGATTATTAATGAGTAACGTTTTTAACCGTATTGGTTAATATTGTATATATATATATATATATATATATATATATATATATATATATATATATATATATATATATATATAATCACACACTTTTCTACTTTAAAATTGGTCGGGCCCAGTACTCTGCAAGTACTTTTGGGATGGGGCTGCTAGTCCTATACCCTCCTTTAACCTGGCTGCCACCCATCTCGGTCAGGTAACCACCAGTTTCCAAGTTCACTGCTGAGGAAAATAGAGGCACTATGGATAATTCGAGAAATGAGCCGGAAAACTACCTCTCTCTCTCTCTCTCTCTCTCTCTCTCTCTCTCTCTCTCTCTCTCTCTCTCTCTCTCTCTCTCTCCTATTGCCGCTTGCACCTGGGTGAAATAGTATTGTTGCAAGTTTATGTAACGGTCGGTATTTAACAATGCAGGGACGTTAATAAAGGCTATAATAATCGCAGTTGTTATGCGTACGTTTACATTTGTCAAGAGGAAATATTGTACTTCATCACAGAAACAGTATACATGTCTTTTTGAGTTTATTAATGACACAGTTATCGTATTTTTTAAAGCAAAGTGTACGTACAATGCTTCATTATTGATAAAGTTGTTTCGCCATAGATTCAAGATATGTATCGTTTCAGTATTGACGCAGTAGTACACATGTGTGGTGTCATCTCTTTTTTGATACAGCACATTTTCTTTATTGTATGGCGCAGCTGACATGTGTTGTTTTTTTGTTGTTGGTACATAATACATGCGTCGTTTAATTATTACCACAACGTATATTTGTTGTTTCATTACTGAAAATGTCCCATTATATTTGTTCTTTGATTACTGAAAGTGTCCCATTTTATTTGTTCTTTGATTACTGAAAGTGTCCCATTCTCTTTGTTCTTTGATTACTGAAAGTGTCCCATTTTATTTGTTCTTTGATTACTGAAAGTGTCCCATTCTCTTTGTTCTTTGATTACTGAAAGTGTCCCATTCTCTTTGTTCTTTGATTACTGAAAGTGTCCCATTTTATTTGTTCTTTGATTACTGAAGATGTCCCATTTTCTTTGTTCTTTGATTACTGAAGTGTCCCATTTTTTATTCTTTGATTGCTGAAAGTGTATTTTTATTTGTTCTTTGATTAAATGTCCCATTTTATTTGTTCTTTGATTACTGAAAGTGTCCCATTCTCTTTGTTCTTTGATTACTGAAAGTGTCCCATTCTCTTTGTTCTTTGATTACTGAAAGTGTCCCATTTTATTTGTTCTTTGATTACTGAAAGTGTCCCATTATACTTGT
This sequence comes from Macrobrachium rosenbergii, assembly GCF_040412425.1. NCBI lineage: Eukaryota > Metazoa > Arthropoda > Malacostraca > Decapoda > Palaemonidae > Macrobrachium > Macrobrachium rosenbergii. The sequence continues at coordinate 38,897,498 of NC_089789.1, forward strand.
TCTTTGACTACTGAAAATGTCCCATATTTTGTTTCACCACTGATACCATAGACACGCCAGGTGCATCAACCATCTGACAGCATGACCAAATTGACCAATAATCATCAGTTTCCTTTTTATTCTTGAGCTTGTTCTATCTCCGGAGGGGTCAGGTTGGCGGATGGCGAATCCTTTCAGTTTGGCCAAGTTGAAAGGTGCCCTTATCCTCATTCATTAAATAAAGGAGAACGTTGACCCTTTTCGGAATTTCTGTTAGACAAGGCTGGTTTTCCAGACATACTTGCAATTTTTTTATCTATTTTTTTTTTATTTTGCAAGGCTTAACTGACAGGCTAGCTTTTGTGATTACTTGGTTGCACCACTTGCCATATTGGATGCACGTTTTCTGAATGGCACTTGGGATTGCATTTCTTATTTTAATCATCTAATTTTTCCCAGGTTTTTTCTCATCTTTGTGTTTTTTCAATTTTTTTTTTTGGGGGCGGGTTCTTTATTAGATACGGTTATGAAAAATCTTTAAAACAAATTTCTACTCGTCAAAGTATCAGTGTGCGCTTCCCAGAATATTAGTTGATTGGGTTAATTTTAATATAGTTTCTTCTTTTTCCTAATACTTTTTGATTGGTAATAGAAATTGAAAGATTATGATGATTGTTATTCATGATGAAGCTCAATTCTCCTTTGCTTCTCTTGTTTGGCCTCTCTCTCTCTCTCTCTCTCTCTCTCTCTCTCTCTCTCTCTCTCTCTCTCTCTCTCTCTCTCTCTCTCTCATTAGCCTATGGGATTTGGAAATGTCAGGCATTTGCAACTCGATCTGTTGAAGGTCGAGCCGATTGACTGTCGATCATCGTCTCCCCATCTTAATTACATCTTAATTACGGTGATGTAATAGCGATCCCCAAGCAGGAGGAGAATGCTGCAGTGTGGGTTTGAGGCCTCTCTCGTTTTGGAATGACTTTATTAGGGCAGGTTTGCCGCAAGTCGGTCATTGGTAATTATTCAGCGATCATTTTTATTATTATATATTTTTGTGCCCGCAGCTCGTGTCGGGGAAAGTGATGGTATCATAAGAGCTGGTCGAGATGGTGAGTGGAGACGGAAAGGGTGTTGATTAGGGTTTCCTAAGCTAGGACTCAAGTACGTAATAATAATAATAATAATAATAATAATAATAATAATAATAATAATAATAATAATAATTATGATTATGCTGATTATGTCACCTTTATGCAGGATTATTTAAACAGTGGAGGGGTTCTTAGTAATAAAAAAGCAAATAATGGCGACGATTGTTAATGATGATAATATACCGATAGATGACGCTAGATATAGGCATTTTTGGAAGATAGCTGTCATTATCACGGTATATATTTGGTATATATTTTACTCTGTCCTTTTTATTGTATTAATTACTAATTCCTTAGGCTGGCCTTCAGACTTTGCAGAATGTATGTTGGCCTGTTCTTTGAACTTTTGTAAGTATGTTGTGCAAGTCTGTTTTCATTTCTGGATCATGTCGAAGGTGCAGTCAGCATCATTTGCCCTTGAAAATATCATTATTATAATTATTATTAGTGTATTTGAAGAAAGAGAGAAAGGCGGGTCCATTTCTCCCATCTTATGCACTGGCAATGTCAGAGATGGCCCTTTTCTCTTTTCATAAAGCGACGATCTCTCTCTCTCTCTCTCTCTCTCTCTCTCTCTCTCTCTCTCTCTCTTGTAAACGCCAAATCCGAATATCTATCCCTGGCGCAGCCCTTGTTTATCGAGCGATCTCTCACAAATGAGTGTTGTTTGTTTATCGACCCGACCGCTCTTTTTTTCGGTTTTCTGTTTTCGTTTCCCAATCGGATTTCCGTTAGCTTTTGTCGGTGCAGTGAAACGCGTCCTTCGGTCCTTCGTCTTTTTAGAGGCTGCATTCTTTAAGAAATTATATAGCCTAGTTGCTGGCATCTCTTCATGTTCTTCCTGGGAGTGAGTACAGCCACACACGCATATAAATTTGGAGAGAGACATATATATATATATATATATATATATATATATATATATATATATATATATATATATATATATATATATATATATATATATATATATATATATATATTCCTACATTTTTCCCATGTAGGGTTACCCTTCCGGTTTGTGACATGTCCTTTTTTAGGTGAGGTTGATAACCCCACGTCCCTGTCCACCTTGTTTGTGACCCAACATCTAACTTCCAGGTACATAATTCACAAGGACTCGGTGAGTTTCGAGAGAATGTTCTAAAAACCTCTGAGATTCGAGAGAATGTTCCTAAAAACCTCTGAGATTCGAGAGAATGTTCCTAAAAACCACTGACTCGCTTTGGGGCTCGAACGCAAATTCTTCCGCTTGTGTTTGCCGTGCATATTTGCGCATATCGTGTATCCGTGCGCTCTGTGTATGCGCGCATGCGCGTATGAAATTCCTTGTGTTCGCAATCACACCCAATACCCTCATGTCTGCAGAGAACGAGATGCCGGGATGACGCAACTCGTTTGAACACGATTCTCAGTGGGACGGATTTCACCATCCTTTGATGGTCTGTGATCTGTGAATCATCATCTCTCTCTCTCTCTCTCTCTCTCTCTTAGAATTCCAGTCTCTCTCTAGACTTTGGTTTTTGGTGTTCTTTCTCTCTTACTTGTTCTAGAAAGTCTCTCTCCTCTTAAGAATTCCCAGTTAGCCTATTTGGTTTTCTTTCTGCTCTAAGCCAGATTCAATCCTCTCTCTCTCTCTCTCTCTCTCTCTCTCTCTCTCTCTCTCTCTCTCTCTCAGACTTCTAGTTGTTTGGTGTTCTTTCTCGCTCTTATCTAGTGTTCTAGAGTCTCTCTCTCTCTCCCTCTCTCTCTCCTCTTAGAATTCCAGTTAGCCTATTTGGTTTTCTTTCTCACTCTAAGCCAGAATTCAATCTTCTCTCTCTTCTCTCTCTCTCTCTCTCTCTCTCTCTCTCTCTCTCTCTCTCTCTCTCAGACTTCCAGTTGTTTGGTGTTCTTTCTCACTCTGATCCAGTGTTCTAGAGTCTCTCCCTCTCTCTCCCCTTCCTTAGACTTTCAGTTATTTGGTTTTCTCCTCATTCTCAACCACCCTTGAAGATTCTCTCTCTCTCTCTCTCTCTCTCTCTCTCTCTCTCTGTATGCACGTATGCATGTAAACATTAGCATGTTGTAAAACATAACGAGTCAGTATGTGATCTTGGAAGCATTGGAGATGTGTCCGGGTCGTTCAGTCTCTCCAATTTCTCTCTCTCTCTCTCTCTCTCTCTCTCTCTCTCTCTCTCTCTCTCTCTCTCGTGGGAAAAAGGAAAGGAGAGACAAAGGGCGCCTGAATTGCCTTCTCGTGTAATCAGGCCAAATGGAAGACCCGGACCTTTTTTTTGAGATGGGTATTATTATTATTATTATTATTATTATTATTATTATTATTATTATTAAAAAAACATGGCTAAATCTGATACTTTTTGGATTATTTTTATTAGATAATTTTGTGCTTAGAGAGAGAGAGAGAGAGAGAGAGAGAGAGAGAGAGAGAGAGAGAGAGAGAGAGAGAGAGAGAGGTGATATATTGTGAATGATTTCACCAGGGTATATTGAGTATTACTTCGTCGAGGCTCTCCTGTTTGAATTACGAAATGGGGATATACATTTTTGCGACAAAGAGAGAGAGAGAGAGAGAGAGAGAGAGAGAGAGAGAGAGAGAGAGAGAGAGAGAGAGAGAGAGAGAGAGAGAGAGAGAGAGAATTATCGTTGGCTCTAAGAATATCTTACATTTATTAAAAAAAAAAAAAAAAGGTGTCATCCCCATGGGATGGGGATTACCTCGCCGAGGCCCTCTGGTTTGGAAGGTATGTATGTTGACGGATCAGTGGAGAGACACTATAATAGCTTATTTTCCCCTCTCTCTGTCAACCCTGGCTGCGGCCCACAACGGTCGTCTAACAGCAAGGGTACATAATTCACTGCTTAGGTCAGCGGAGACACCCGGGAATTTCTGGGAATGCACCCATAGGTCCCTCCTTGTCCGGTTTGAGATTGGAAAGAGGTCGTACAGTTGTGAGGTAGACTTGCTACAAATCAAGCTAAGTGAGAGAGAGAGAGAGAGAGAGAGAGAGAGAGAGAGAGAGAGAGAGAGAGAGAGAGATTATAGTTAAACTCGGAGATAGATAGAGAGAGAGAAAGTATTGTCAATCATTGGCTTAGAGAGAGAGAGAGATATTGGGGGGGAGGAATAGTAGTAATATCAGTTAGAGAGCGAGAAAAAGAGAAAATTGTCATTGGCACATAGAGAGAGAGAGAGAGAGAGTAAAATCAGCTATCCTGACCAACCAAAATCAGTGGCCAGAGAGAGAGAGAGAGAGAGAGAGAGAGAGAGAGAGAGAGAGAGAGAGAGAGAGAGAGGAGAGAGAGCCCACAATTAACCCAGGTTCCAGCCTCTCCCACATCCAGACCTTATGACACACTAAAGGAAGATATATAAAAAAAAAGGAATGTGCAGCCTATTTCTATAATAACCAGATCACATGTTGACCGAAGATTATTGTTGTTATATATGAAAATGCAACGGTTTGACAAAGTTTTTTTTTTTTTTTTGTATTAAAAGAGGTTGTGATCTTTGATTCAGAGTTCAGATGAATATTGGGGTGACTTATCTTTTGACACCTTGTATTTTATATATATATATATATATATATATATATATATATATATATATATATATATATATATATATATATATATATATATTGTATGCATATTTGTAGTTTCCATTTTCTCCTTTTCCTTGGTCTGCTGTTACATTAATTTAGTTCGCAATCTTCGTCTCTGTCGATATTTTTATGTGGTTTGGTTTATCATTTTGCAATTTTTTTCTCGCTCTTGTTATATATCTGTTCGTCCCGTTACGTTCCAATTTGGTTCTTTGATGTTCCTCCGCCTTCCCGTTACATTATTTAAATAACTTTATATTTTTGGGATGTGTATTACATACCGCTGCCAGAAAAGTATTCTTCACGAACTTTTTGTATTTTTCAAAGAGCAGCAGCCAAACTCTTCGTGCAAGTGTAAAGTATCGTCGTGGGTATTGATATACGGCAATGGTCGGGTGTGTGTGTGTGTGTGTGAGAGAGAGAGAGAGAGAGAGAGAGAGAGAGAGAGAGAGAGAGAGAGAGAGAGAGAGAGAGAGAGATTGTTATGTCAGAAGCAGATAAATTGTAAGCGTTGCAGCTAGAAGGAAAGGAAAGGTGAGCAACTGTAAGAGAGAGAGAGAGAGAGAGAGAGAGAGAGAGGAGAGAGAGAGAGAGAGATATTGGTAGCTATGAACCAAATAAACTGTAAGCCTCACGAGTAGTGGGAGGAAGGAAACAAACTGCGAGCAACGTAGTGAGAGAGAGAGAGAGAGAGAGAGAGAGAGAGAGAGAGAGAGAGAGAGAGAGAGCTTGGCATGTGTGCGCGCACCAAATAAACTGTAAGTGTTACACGTAGTGGGTTGAAGGAAACGAACGGTGGGCAGCGCAGCCTTGATAAACACCTGAAGAGGAAGGAACGAAAGGAACAGCGGATCCTTGATGAACGCGAGAAAAGGAGGAATTGAGAAGGAGACGCGGACTAACGGTGCTGAAGATCACGAAGCAACGAGCAAACGCAGCAGCCTTGATAAACGACACTCGGAGAGGGAGGAATACAAAGAAGGAGAACGGCGAAGATGGCTAAGACCAAGGCGTGAACTGGATCCGTGGGACGGGAAGTGTGAGCCGTGACGTCTTGACCTCGAATAGCGTCAGGTTCCTGGGCCAAGTCGATGCCAGATTAGGACCGGACTCCCGTCTTCAGTTCGGGCATATGCAGCCTCCGAGCTCCTTTTCCTGCTTCTGGTTTTATCTTGTTTTCCTGTACCTCCGGGCTGTGAATTCTCTCTTCTTGCCGCCGTGTTGGTATATATATATATATATATATATATATATATATATATATATATATATATATATATATATATATATATATATATATATATATATATGACAATCTTCCTGGTAAATAGGGGCCAAAACGTCTCTTTCGTTTGAGGTCAAAACCTTTATACATATATGTATATATATATATATATATATATATATATATATATACTATATATATATAAATTATATACTATATATATAAAATATATATAATATATATATATATATATATATATATATATATATATATATATATATATATATATATATATATATATATATATATATATATATATATGAGCTATCGTTTCTTGAGCTATTACCGTTGGATTTGATTTCTTATGTTAGACCTCTCTCTCTCTCTCTAGAGAGAGAGAGAGAGAGCCACTATTTAATCACTTAATGAGCTCTCTCTCATTTCCGTAACTGACCTTGTGACCTTGCTTGAAACTGGACCTTATACGCCTTTGGAGTTTCTTGAGTTAGATCTCGTTAGGTTTTTCGCAGTTCTGTCATTTCCGTATTTTTGCTTGCGAAAGTTAATAAGAAGAAACAGAAGAATTGCTGTAATAATGATGATGGAACTGGTGTACGTTCCATGGCTAGTTAATTCAGGGTTTATTATTATTATTATTATTATTATTATTATTATTATTAGTAGTAGTAGTAGTAGTAGTAGTAGTAGTAGTAGTAGTAACACACTCGACTTGAGAAGAAAAACAGTAGCAGCAACTCTCTCTCTCGCTCTCTCTCTCTCTCTCTCTTTCCCCGAACAGAGTAAATTCCAGTTTCTCTCAGATCTTAGATTTACACAGAATCAAAAGCCAATAAACAATCGTAGGGTCACTTTTCAGAAGAGAGAGAGAGAGAGAGAGAGAGAGAGAGAGAGAGAGAGAGAGAGAGAGAGAGAGAGAGAGAATTCTATAAAAAAAAAAAAAAAAAAAGCTTCTCGGGATTATTCCCAGCTTACAACGAGTGTAGTGATATTTGCGGTACACTGAGCATTAAATATGCTGTAGACGGTAACACACAGTAAGGATTTATATGTTATTTAGCGTGAGATCTCAGAAATGTCACTGTAGTGATTTCGTATAGAAGGACATCACTTAAGAGAGTAAATTCCACCAGGAACCTTCTTCGCATGTCCCTTCCCGTTATTCATATGAGAAAATATTTCTTTGTAGGTTTTTACTCTTCCTCATTTTTGTCTGCTTATAAGTTTATTTATTTTCACGTGTTTATCTCACCTGTGCGTCATTCCCCCCCCCCTTTGCCTTCTTACCTGTCTTTTTCACTTCCTGCTTCTTGATAAGAGGAACTCAAGCCTTCATGGTCGGGGAGTCTGGCAAAGCTGCGTTCAGGTGTCATCGCTGTGTTGGTCAGGCAAGCAATGGACGGGTTGCTTTTGTCGTGTTGATCGTGATTAAGGGATTTTTTTTATCATTAAGGAAATCAGTTGCCACGCTAAATGCTGCTTGTTTACCTTGTGAATTAAGTTTTATGGAGTAATGTCTGTATTTGTTTTTTTTTTTATCATTTAGGAAATCCATTTGCAAGCTAAATTGGCATTGGTTACCCTGGAACTTGAGTACGGTTTATAAATATTTTTTCTTCATTTTGTTGGTTTATATTTGTCTTGTTTGGTGTGGAAAGTCAGACGGTTTTATTTTTTATATATTAACCACACATTACACACACAACACACGCACACACATATAATATATATATATATATATATATATATATATATATATATATATATATATATATATATATATATATATATATATATATATATAATATTATATATAATATATTTATATATTATATATATATATATGTGTGTGTGTGTGTGTACGGTGCGCGCGCACACACATATATAGATATTATCCCACAGCACTGTTCATCACCAACAGTACCCTATCAACCGCACAGTTATTTGCGATTGTCTGTCAGCTGATCTTTCTTAAGTAGCATCTATAGCTTTCGTCTGAATCTCCAGCAGAACAGGTGGTCACGCTACTTTCCTTTTCGGGCCAGCCCAGGCGTTCACTAGGAAGTCTTTGGCGTGGTTTTCGTTGACGGTGGAACTTCCGGAATTCGGGCTTTTGCGAACTGGATAAAATCTTTTCCGCTTTGCAGATTATAAGTATCCCCCGTCTTGAGGGAATGCATTTTGTATGTATGCATGGCTTAATATGTTTATATACAGTATATATACAGATAGAATGTATGTATAAACATACATATTCTTTATGTATGTATATGGGTGTGTGACACATCAAAAAATAATTAACCACGTATGGTAATATATGCATGTGAGTATTATACATACATGCTCTGTAATATAGTATATATATGTATGTATATATATATATGTGTGTGTGTGTGTGTGTGTGTGTGTGTATGGGTGTGTTTGTATGTGCATATATGTATGTATATGGGTGTGTGTGACATCAAAAAATAACTAACCACAGATGGTAATATATGCATATGCGGAACGCTTAAAAATCACGTATGACCGGTTCAAATCAAAACATTATTTTAACCTGTTATGATCTCAGCTGCCATTGTCTATGAAACCGGAAAAAGGGAAACGAAGGATTCCGTTTCGTATCAAAACAAATTACCGTGACTAAATATTTTCACATGTGGTGTCATCGTCTACGAAAGTCGAAGAGAAAACTGGACGAAGAAAAACAACTCTAAACTTTTATCTTGAAAACTCGAACGAGGAAAAAAAAAGAAAAAAAAACTCAATGGGAAAACGCCTTAATTCTCTTTTGTCTTGGTGAGAGATTAGGATTGTGTGTGAGAGAGGTATTCCGGGAAATGGTTGCGCCATTCCTCGCCGTTTTATCCTGCTGCTTTTGATTGGTTGTGACGTTTGTTATTTCGTGAGAATGTTCGCTTGCGAGTGGAGGCGACGTTGCTCTTATCCGGAACCCTGCTTGTATCCAGACCTCCCGTTTCCGGACCAGGTGGCTGGAGGAGGTGTTCCTTTGGTGGATGACACTTGTCATGCTGAATACCTCAGAATAACTGAGTTGGAAATCGAAGGTTTTCGAGGCGGAGTGAATTAGAGCAGCTGCAGAACCGGGAAACTTCGACGAAAACACGATCACGTGCCGCTGCGGGCGCAGGCGCAGTGCTGGCATACGGCCAGCTAAATCTACAAAGGAAGCGAAAGAAACTTTTTGGAGAGTGAGACCGCAAAACCGAGCGACGAAGTTGGGTCTAATGCCAACGGTTGATGGTTCACAGTAAGGCCTGAGGGCCGGCACAGGCGATTCATTATGCGTCTGTCATAGGGTCAGCGACGTCTCATCGACTCTTGAATTACCCAGTTCCTATTGATAAGTGTCTCTATTATGGAGAAAGGTCCTTGTGAACTTGAACCCGGCAGTAAGATTGACCGCGGGAACGCCCATTGGAGTTGGAAAGGTCACTTATGAGGGAGGGATCTCCTCGTTCCTCTCCTTTTGACCCTTCCCTCCCTCTTCCTCTTAGTCTTTGGCCTTTTCCCTTACCCACCCTTCTCCTCGTGTCCGTTGCTTCTCTCTCCGTACTCCTTTCTTTAGCCAACCTATTTCCTCACCTCCTTTCCTCACCACTTCTTACCTTCTGTCCTTGTCTTCCCCCACCCTCTTCTCCATCCCTCCCATTAACCCTGTACCTTTACTCATCGCCCTCTCCTCTACACATACCTTTCACCCCTTCTCCACTCCCCTCTTGCCTCACTGTCGTCCCTCTCCTTCCCTTCCTCCTTCCCTCCCTTCCTTTCTCCCTTCCCTCTCACGTTTTATCTCTCATTCCACCCTCCAATCGTCCTTTGCCATTAACTGTAAACACTCTTGATTCAAGTAATATTAAGAAGGGTTCAGAGAGAGAGAGAGAGAGAGAGAGAGAGAGAGAGAGAGAGAGAGAGAGGTTGCCCCAGATTTTTTTCAAACCTGTTGAAAATTGATATGTACTGCGTAAGAAATCTGGTCCCTACATACCCCAGTCTGTCTGTATGTTTGTCAACTCGGTGTATGTGTGTTGTATCTTCAAAAGAAAATAATAAAGAAATAGTTTTGAGAGGGAGGTGGAACTGGTGGCAATTAAGGGAAATTACACGTCTTTGTGTCAAAAGGGGTTTCTTAATTACCTCTCATCAGCGGTGGAGAGGCGTCGTTTACGTCGTCTGAGAGAGGGAGATCATTATATATATATATATATATATATATATATATATATATATATATATATATATATATATATATATATATATATATATATATATATAATCACTTTTGTACGTGATTCATTTATCACACATTACCACAGGTGGTAATGTGTGATTATATATATATATATATATATATATATATATATATATATATATATATATATATATATATATATATATATATATATATAGATAGATAGATAGATAGATAGATAGATAGATAGATAGATAGATAAATTGAGAGAGAGAGAGAGAGAGAGGGGGAGAGACGTAGATAGGTAGTAGATAGATAAATAGGTGGATTGAGAGAGAGAGAGGCATAGAAAGATAGATAGATAGATAGATTGAGAGACAGACAGACAGACATGGACACATAGATAGACAGAGAGACAGACAGTCAGACTAAAGAATGCAGAATGGATCTCAGTTGTACGACCTATTTCCGGATATGACAATATTTTCTAAAACGGATAATTACACTCGAACGTAAGACACAATTACCGGTGTAAATGTTTTCGACAGAACAGAATATAGGATGATTAATATTTGTTCGCGTGTATGTTTGTGTGTTTGTGTTTGCTTGTATGTGTGTGTGTTTGTGTTTGCTCTTAACCTGCACCACATATCTTCTGTAGAGAATCATCCTTGCGTGCTATTCTGTAGGGTTCAAGGTTTCGCCTTCTTTTGAAAGAGATTGTAATTCCAGTCATATTACATGAACACCATATTCGTTGGGAGCTTGAATTTCGAGTAAGTGGCCGCGTGGGCTTGTTCCATAAGAATAAGGATCATCTTCTGAATAATAATAATAATAACAATAATCTTCTTCTTTCTCTGCATCTTACCCACTTCCGTGTGGGGGTCGATGTTTCTGACAGCTTTCCTCCACCCGGCTCGGTCAAACACATCGCCGTTGTTGTTTAAGATTAAGCCAGCCTTGGGCTGGCACGGGCTCTTGCTCCTGGAGCAGCCCGTAATCCACACCGTCCTCAGACAGCTGTTTGTCTCTCAGGTCCTCCCCAACTGCATCCATCCTCCCCCCGCTCTCCCACCGGCCACCGCCATCCGCATCACTATCCGCCACTCATCCCTTCTCACCACACGGCCACACCACCGCAATTCCCTCTCCTGGGCCCTCCCTGATAGTTCCACGGTTTTAGCAGCTCCTCCCATTCTTTCATCCCTGATCCCGTCTACCTTCGCCACCCACACACAATAATAATAATAATAATAATAATAATAATAATAATAATAATATTGGTATGTAGGGCCTAATTTGTTAAAACATTTTTTCCTTAAAGCTCCAGCTAGTTTATTAATAAGATAAATCGATTTATTTCAGAGGTTATTTTTTTTTTTGAAAACTCCAATCAGATTATTACCGTTGATGTGACACGAATATAATTTTTAAAATGTCCAATCGGATATCCACAGTCGGATCATTAAGCTGGACATGGGCCAGATTATTTCGAGTTTCTTTTGTTTCTAACTGGATCACATAGCGGCATTTACAAGAGACCAATAACCCCCATTTTTTTGTCCTGGAACACTAAAACTGGATTTAGTGTTTTTTTTTCTTCGGTTAAACCACTTTATTTATTTATTTATTTATTTATTTATTTATGTGCGCGCTCTGTCGTCTTCTGGTGTCTTATAACCCATTGTCGCTAGCACCAGGTAACCAAAGTATGTTAAAGGTTCCAGTGATCAAGTTATTTCCATTTATCTGAAAGTGAAATTGCTCAGGTATCGAGTGATAGTGTGATTCTGGTTCATAACTCCTGGAAAAATCAAAACCTGGATGGAGAAGGTTCTGAAGATTTATAAGCACCATACACAGGCTACAGGGATAACATTACGCTAGTTACAGGGATGATAATATCAAAAGTTACAAGGGTAATATCTCCTGTTGTTACCGCTCAGGTTTTACAATCAAATCCTCCTTGTTCAGAGAGGCTCTAAGTCAGACGACCCGGTATATAAAGCCTCCTCTTTATCATCAGTTCCTTTTCACGAGCACGCCACTGCTTCATTGAATTCCGTTTTAATAATGGCTTGATGCTAATTTTACACCACAAACATACGCGCACATACACAAAGAAATCTACATATATAAATAATGCTTGTGTATGTATGTATGTACGAATGTATATATACATATATCTATCCATCTATCTATCTATCTCTATCTATATATATATATGTGTGTGTGTGTAACATATACTATATATATATATATATATATATATATATATATATATATATATATATATATATATATATATATTTATATATATATATATATATATATATATATATATATATATATATATATATATATATATATATATATATTTATATATATGTCTGCATGGATGTATGTAAACGTACAGTACATATATCTGTGGGCTATGATTTTATCTGTCTTCTCTCTCAATTAAAAAATGGGTGTTTTGTTTTTTGCGGAAGGTTTGTCTTCAAGTCAGTGGCCTTTTAAATTTTCTTTCTGATGAGTGTTACTTGTAGTAATAATTAAAATTCATAACAAGAATTGTATTTCTTCAGCATTACACTGTCAGAATGTAAACAGACATTTCCCAAAGATTATCGGACATCCACAATAGGCAGGTTTATCTCAGCTCTCTCATCTATTGACAGAAGTTAATTAACAATCTAAACTTACGCCTTTGATGTCGAAATCAACAGATGCTTAATTGGTGAACAACTATTTAAAGAGACGGCCACGAGCTGAGCAACATGAATGGTGTGTAATCGTAAATTCCCGTAATTGATGTTTATCAAAAATGATAGTGGATGCGTAAGAAAAAAAAATTACTTTCCACCGAACTCGTCGTGTGTGACCTTTTGATAGAGTTAAATGATTTGACAGTGGTGTTTCGGGTGCATATACCTTTTTCAGAGTTCCTTTTACGCTGCGTGATTGTTCAAACGGTAAGTCAGTGATAAAAGGGTTGTTCTCACTTTGGTGATCATTGAATGCGTATATCCGCAGGTCTCTCTCTCTCTCTCTCTCTCTCTCTCTCTCTCTCTCTCTCTCTCTCTCTCTCTCTCTCTCTCTCTCTCTCTGTATTTATTCTTAGAGTGGCATGGATAAAAAAACGGGCCCTTCATGAAAAAAAAAATGGAAATAACGAAAAAATCATCCAGTAACTACTTCCGGATCCGCTACAGAATCAGAGGAGGTCCTCTCTCTCTCTCTCTCTCTCTCTCTCTCTCTCTCTCTTTATCTCTCTCTCTCTCGTATTTATTCTTAGAGTGGCATGGATCAAAAAGGCCCTTCATGAAAAAAAATGGAAAAAATCCAGTAACTACTTCGGATCCGCTACAGAATCAGAGGAGGTCCCTCTCTCTTGAAAAAAACGGGCCTTCATGAAAAAAAATGGAAATAACGAAAAATCATCCAGCAACTACTTCCCGGATCAACAGAATCAGAGAAAATATTTATTCTTGAGTGGCATGGATCAAAACACGGTCCTTCTTGGAAAAAAATGGAAATAACGAAGAAAATATCCAGTAACTACTTCCGGATCCGCTACAGAATCAGAGGTGCTCTCTCTCTCTCTCTCTCTCTCTCTCTCTCTCTCTCTTTGAGTGGCATGGATCAAAACACAGGCCCTTCTTGAAAAAAAAAATGGAAATAACGAAGAAAATATCCAGGAACTGCTTCCTGCAGAATTCCCTCCCTTACCTCCTTCCCACCAACCTCCTCCACAGTCAGCCGCAAAATATCGTTGAAATCCGTCAAAACGCCTTTCGAGACATCATGCGTAAACGGTGACACAACCGGGTGAATGCAGTCGCAGTCTTCCCTGCAACTTCCTTGAGGGAGTTAGAATTAGAGGAATTTATTCCTGGTGATAGAAATTCATTTCTCGTCATAATGGGGTTCGGATTCCACAAGAAGCTGTAGGTCCCGTTCCGAGTTCGAGTCTCCGGCCGACCAATGAAGAATTAGAGGAATTTATTCCTGGTGATAGTAATTCATTTCTCGTCATAATGGGGTTCGGATTCCACAAGAAGCTGTAGGTCCCGTTCCGAGTTCGAGTCTCCGGCCGGCCAATGATGAATTAGAGGAATTTATTCCTGGTGATAGAAATTCATTTCTCGTCATAATGGGGTTCGGATTCCACAATAAACTGTAGGTCCCGTTGCTAGGTAACCAATTGGTTCTTAGCCACGTAAAATAAATCTAATCCTTCGGGCCAACCCTAGGAGAGCTGTTAGTCAACTCAGTGGTCTGGTTAAACTAAGGTGTACTTAACTTTTTTAGGCAACAGCTGTTCTGTTCACCTGTTCTAGGATAAATTCAGCCACGGGTATTTAAATACTTCTGCTGGTTCTAGGCTGGATAAAAGATTAAAGTCCAGCGTTACTGAAGCTTGGATAAAAGAAGAGGGTCTTGCTGTACCGAAACTTGCAAGTGAAACCTTGGCAGTGTGGTGCAAGTGGCATTGGGTCACAGTGAGGCCCGATAGCCAGCAGAACGAGAGTAGGAGATGACAGCTGTTGAATAAGAGATTTTTCTTTAACTGAAAGAGCAGCGGTGAAGAACAGGATGAGATATCGGAGTGTGAATAAGCACTTCTTCTCCGGTGGTTTGGCAGTCCGCTATTGCTTGTGACACCGTCTGTCAGAGTTTTGCAGATCCGGTATTTTGTATACAGTATATATATACGTATATATATATATATATATATATATATATATATAATATATATATATATGTATATATATATATATATATATATATATATATATATATATATATAGATATATATATATAGATATACAATATTTTATATATGTATTTAGATAGATAGATAGATATGAAATTGTTTACAGAATTTATAATTGATTGTACTTGTATGATGTCAGTGAGAGACTACGTGTATGATTCCTGTGTGGTTTTTTACATATATGTATTGTTTGCCAGAATGGATCTGTGATGCATTTTTAGATTTAAAATTTCCATGTGAAATCACCAGTTATCTTGTTAAATCGTTTTTAATTATGTCGGTTCTTTGATGGTTACTTTTACTACTATTAAAATATAAATAATAATATCATCGATAACATGACACTTAGTTAACTCTCTCTCTCTCTCTCTCTCTCTCTCTCTCTCTCTCTCTCTCTGATTAACGATCCCCCCCCTCATGTGCTATGTGCCAGGGTTAATGTCCTTGGAGCAGGAACTGTAAAAATGTGACTTCTCGAAAATGGTGATCGTGTTCCATCCTCTCTCTCTCTCTCTCTCTCTCTCTCTCTCTCTCTCTCTCTCTCTCTCTCTCTCTCTCTCTCTCTCTCTCGCATTGTAGTCAATCACTCAGAAATGACTTCTCATAATACTGTTAGTTATGCTTGGAGATGTGTCATGTGCAGGATGAAATTCAATATACACTGTATGCGCCGTCATCATTGCAACATAAGAAAATTATATATATAATTTTATATATATATATATACACAGTATATATATATATATATATATATATATATATATATATATATATATATTATATATATATATATATATATATATATATATATATATATATATATATATATATATATATATATATATATATATATATATATATATAAACCACAGGTATCACACAATATCGAATCCACTTTACATTTACGATTAACTTACACCTAAGGGGAATCAGAATTTGTAAGTTTATCTCTGAGGCTGATGCACCCTTGGGTTTAACAATTCTAAGGTATAGTGAATTCGATATTGAATGTAATGTATATATATATATATATATATATATATATATATATATATATATATATATATATATATATATATATATATATATATATATATATATATATATAATATATATCTAAGGGTGTATATACAAAAATTGTAAGAGAAAGTCAGAAAAGGAAGGAGCGAGAAGAATTTAGTAAGACACCAGGAAAAACTGAATATGGAAAAAAGTGAAAGAAGAAAAACGGGAAATAAAAAGAAAAGCCGTGAAAGCTGTAGCGTCATGGTATGCGCAGTGACTAAAGATACATCTGTCGTGGGTGGAAGGAAGCAGGAGGTGAACGATTTTTAAAATGCTTGGTGGAATATACTGTATATATATGTGTGGTTTTTGCAGCTGAAAGAATGTAGTGATTCTCTCTCTCTCTCTCTCTCTCTCTCTCTCTCTCTCTCTCTCTCAATAATTTCTGGATGCCTCTGTTGACCTAAACAGCGGATTAGTTGCTTGGTTTAGAGTTGGCTGTAGTGGAGCGCAGCTTGGGTAGTTAGAAAAAATGAATTCACGAGATATTCTCTTACACTTTAGTCATTTTATAACACTCGTTGTCTTTACTGAAAGCAGACAGGTAGGAGCAGTTATTATTCGATTTGCCCTGCGCTGAACAGGTGTTTTATAAATGTAGAACCACAAGATTTCGTTGCAGCTGTGCTATTAGCAGTACTTAGGGTCATTGCCATATTGAGCCAGTGTGCGACCAGTTCAGCCCACGTACATTTTATATTTTCTTAGGTTTTTTTTATTGTCCTCTTGTGATATGCTTTAGATATGGTTTCATTAGTTAGCTTTTTATGCCTATTTGCTATTTTAAGAACAGGTTTCCCCTTTTTTTTCTTTTACATTTACGTGATTATTTTGAAAGCCACGGACTTTATTTTTATCTTGATATGAAATAATTTTCATCATTTTTATCCTCCTGTAAGGAATCATTTTTATCAGGTAGCCGTAGGCTTAATAGCCTCCGGAAACACTCGTATTGTTCAAGTTTAAAAGAATGTCTAGTAAAGAGATTACACGAGTAGTATGCTGATTACATTGTTACAATGAATCCATTTATATTAATTTCCCTGCCGTGTTTTGACACCTGGCTTCTAATTTCAATATTGCCTGGTATTTTTGATGATCTCATATACCTGGCATGAGTGAATGCACTCATGCCAAAATTATTTCAGAAATTACTTTAGGAAAAATACTGGTAGTGCTGACCTGCACTGAAAAAAAAAAGATGAAGAAAAGGCTTTAAATTTATTATTCGCCAAATCTCACGTGACGTAGCGGCCTTGCTAAAGCCGATGGCTCGTAGTATTGTGCAGTCGAGACGTTGATTGTTTTATGTGCGAACATCCATCATCTGTCGAGAGAGAGAGAGAGAGAGAGAGAGAGAGAGAGAGAGAGAGAGAGAGAAGAAAGCTAAGAGGAAGAGGGTTAGAGTGGGGAAGGTAATACATATATCAGTTGCCGTGAAAGTGGTAATATGTTTTTAGTATTATTATTATTATTATTATTATTATTGAAAACGAACCGAAAAATCATATTGTATAACCTCAAAGGCTTCACAAAGTAAAATGTCTATAGGTGAAAAACAGCGAGAAATGCGACGCTAAAGAATAAATAAAGATGAACTAAAAAAATATATATATACATATATATATATGTATATATATATATATGTGTGTGTGTGTGTGTGTGTGTGTGTGTGCGTGTGTGTGTGTGTGTGTATCCGTGCAGCAGCAATACAAACCAGAAAACCAAGATATGGCCTTCTGCCAATCACGATTAACGTCAGTTGTATCGACTGCGGATATTTACCTCCAGCTTAAAAATAATAGTAAAAAATAATTTATTGAACGCTCATGCAGTCAATCCATATATCAAAATTCACCGTTGAAGTAGGACCCGTGAAAACGGCCATACAAGGTATTAGGCCCAGACGGTCCATTCCACCCTCACGGTTCCTCTTTGGACCTATAGTAGGTATACTGTAGGACAAATTCTGGGTCTCTGTTTCTTTCCTCCGTGTTTCCTTACTAATTCAGTCAGCTACTGGAACAGAGGGGCTTACTGCCTTCCTGTGTATCTTCCTGATGTTTAAACCTAACACTGATGTATATTGTAAATAGGTTTCCATCACTTGGGATAGAAAATAATACGGTATCTATTTATTTATTTATTCTATGCCGTAACTACACCATATTTAGTCTACGTTCCTCATGAAATTATATATAAATATATATATATATATATATATATATATATATATATATATATATATATATATATATATATATATATATATAAACATATATATATATATATATATATACACACTATATATATATATATATATATATATATATATATATATATATATATATATATATATATACAGTATATATATGTATTTTATTTACGTTTGCAAGACCTTCGTGTAGCAAATATATCGTCCTCTGCGCACCAAACTGCGAAGATTCGTTGAGAAGTTCGGCAACGCTCTGTACCCCAACCCTCATATTTTTTTTTTACCCGTAATTTGGACGGACACTGGTTTATAAACGTACGAGATTTGTATCCAGAGTCCTTGACCCTTGCCGTTGTGACGGTAATGCGACATACAGATGAAAAGGAGGAATAAAAAAAAGAAAAAACAATTACACGTGCAAGTTTACTCATGGCCTAAATACAAAAGGGGGTGAGCGGGTTACGAAGACTGACCCGGTCCATCCTGGTGCTTTTGTAATTCCTCTCTTCCCTTTAAGACGAATCTCTCTCTCTCTCTCTCTCTCTCTCTCTCTCTCTCTCTCTCTCTCTCTCTCTCTCATGAGTAACAGTTTGTGTGTGTGTCCTTGGAGGAAAAACGTGATTCGCAGTCACTTCACTTTCCCTCTTCTCTCGTCCTCCCTGTTTGTATCTATGTGATTTATTTATTTATTTATATTATACATTTAATTTGTTTCATTTTATTTTTGTTCGTAAAGGATTCTGTGTCTTTGTGTCTGTAAACGCCTCCCCAAAAAAAAAAAAAATACCACTTTTATTTTAGCCATTATAAATGAGATTTTGTTCATTGTAAAACGATTGCTTTTCTCTCTTCAGTTTCAATGCTTCAAAATTTTGACTCGTTATGTTAACGTAAATTCTTTTTTACTTTTATTTTTTTCCTTATTTCTTTCTTTGGTGATGTTATCCAACCCATCGTTTCTGACCCAGCTCAATTTTCCTTTTTCTTATTTACTTAATTCTGGTGAGTTTCCGTTATATTAAAAAGTGGTGTCATCTGATCAAATGTTGTTCAAGATTTCTGACCAGGGGTTTTGCCCTTGACTCAACAGTTATAGAGTGAAATTGACAGTGACTGATGTTTTGTTTGGGTCTTGAATCACCGCATATTAAGGAAAGAGGTTGTTGATTAAATATCTTAAATATTATATTAATATATACAAATATATATATATATAAATATATATATATATATATATATATATATATATATATATATATATATATAATATACATATATATATCCTCCCCACATCTAAAAATAAGAAAGGGTCTTCTCACCGGTTTTACATTGACTCAAAGTCGGAGGTCTAATGGTAAATGGGGTGATAATAATCAAGTATATAGATATATATGATCGTGATCCCAGGGCATGGGGTTGGGGGGAAGCGATCCTGCGCTCCCGCGCCCCCCTCCTTTTTACCCCACGGAATGCCTCATCGTACCTATTTAGGCCGGCGCACTGTTGGCATAGGGCCAACCACTTAGGTCCTGCTTCCTTGCTGGGGAACTCGGTTGATTTCTGTTTATCAAAACTGGGAAGTGTTGAGATAAAGGGTTTGCATCCATTAGGACAGTTGAAACATTTTCTCTCTCTCTCTCTCTCTCTCTCTCTCTCTCTCTCTCTCTCTCTCTCTCTCTCTCTCTCTCTCTCTCTCTCTCTATATATATATATATATATATATATATATATATATATATATATATATATTGGGATTCGTACTATAACTTGCATAGACCTGAAGAGATATATATTTACTAAGATTTTATATATGCTGGACGCCAAAAATTGAAGCTTGTGAAACGAGAGAGAGAGAGAGAGAGAGAGAGAGAGAGAGAGAGAGAGAGAGAGAGAGAGAGAGAATTTTTTTTGAGAAAAACAATAGAGAGAGAGAGAGAGAGAGAGAGAGAGAGAGAGAGAGAGAGAGAGAGAGAGAGAGAGAGAGATTCCCTGTAATTTTTTAATAATCCTAGAAAAACAATAAAGAGAGAGAGAAAAGAGAGAGAGAAAGAGAGAGAGAGAGAGAGTCTTCCTGTAATGTTTTTTAATAATCCTAGAAAACACAACTTAGAAAACACGAGAGAGAGAGAGAGAGAGAGAGGTTCCATGTAATTTTTTTAATAATTCTAGAAAGACAATAAAGCTTACAAAACACGAGAGAGAGAGAGAGAGAGAGAGAGAGACTCTTCCATAAGGTACTGTAAACGAAAGCTACTGAATCTAGGTTGTGGCCGCTAAAGCTTGGAATAATTTAATATCGCCGCCGCTTCTCTGATTGATGGTCTCATCGTCTTAGCAAACCTGTCGCTCTGATGTCGCTAGTCTCTAGCTTATTGTCGTGTTGTCGCTTGTCCCCGTCTTGTCGTCGTCAGTCAGTTGTCGCCCTGGGATAACCTGGATTACTCCAGGGTTGACCTTAGGTCGGGAAGGTTCGGTCGCCTTTAATGGAAAAATGGCATATAACCTTGACCTATAGCTGCCTTGCTGTTATTAGAATTTTATGCGTGATGTTGGTCGTCTCTCTCTCTCTCTCTCTCTCTCTCTCTCTCTCTCTCTCTCTCTCTCTCTCTTTTACTCATATGTTTATGGTATTAAGTTTATTCTGATGTTAGGTACTATGAAATTTATCGTTGTCTATCTTTCTTAAATCTATTATGCTTGTGATACTTGGTGTTTTACATTGGTCTTATCAGGTCTAAGTAAAATCTCTCTCTCTCTCTCTCTCTCTCTCTCTCTCTCTCTCTCTCTCTCTCTCTCTCTCCTTCACTGTACCTTGGAAATGTTATGCTTTCGGTAAATGCTGTTGAAATATTGACAACCCAAAACAACCATATTTTGAAACCTTTTACCTCTTCAGTTAACGAGAGAGAGAGAGAGAGAGAGAGAGAGAGAGAGAGAGAGAGAGAGAGAGAGAGAGAGAGAGATCAAAGGATTCTCAATATGGCCACGACTTTGGTTTGTCTCGGTGTGGGAAGGGCAAAAGCTATGTCGGGATTGAAGCGGATATTTAGGTTATGGTAAGCGAGTGTCTTTGGAGAGAGCCTAGGTTGGTTGTTGATTGCGAGGTATTATTATTATTTATTATTATTATTATTATTATTATTATTATTATTATTATTATTAGAGAAATAATGTCCACAGTTGTGTATTTATGACATTTTGTTGTACCCTCCGTTATTCACGTTATTTTATGTCGACTTTATATCTTTTATTCTCTCTGACTTTGATATTTTTGGTAATGATAAACTTAGTAGAGGCAAAGGAAAGCAATGATATCCAGTCTTCCTGTCCCTTTCTCTCAAAAAAGGGTGCTGTAGTACTTCAGGATTTTACTGATCAATATTTATATATTTATATACAGTATATGAATATATAAGATACATATATATATATATATACAGTATATATATATGTAGGTATATATATATATATATATATATATATATATATATATATATATATATATATATATATATATATATATAATGAAACTGCGTTGAATTCTTATGAGCCAGAATTCTTATGAGCCAGAAATGGTCAGCGTCGTTTCAATAAATAAAAAATAATAAAATTATCGATCGACTGGTCTTTGAAAGCTGTGACAAGTATCGTGATTTTATTCTGCTTTTCACTCGAACGTTTCCATTTTCGGGACTGATTAGAAACTCTTGCCAGTTGCCCCAGACCGCTAAAGTATGTTGTAAGCCTTAGTAAGGTCGTTAACCACACGCTCGACCCTCTTTTTTTTTTATCTGGTTACGGGACTGACGTGTATATATAAACTCTTGACAGAGTAGGGGGAAAAAAGTTAAAAGTAGGTGGGTTATTTTCACACATTATGATCACCATTCTTGGTAACTGGCAGTTTTGTTTACAAAAAAAAAAATGGCCCGCCCGGAAATGTTACGAGGTGAAGGGAAATGGCGCGCGAATGGCCCTGAAATATCAAAAGTTTTTTTTCCAACCCCGATAAATTGCCCGGAGATAAGCCGTGACGTCATTATGGAAAACGTTCAATTGTTTCTTGTATAAACGCACCGACTGGAACCCAGTAAATAGAGCGGTTCGAATTAGACAGATGTCCTAAGAATTTTTCTTTTTTTAATCGAAAAGGAGTTCTTCATTTTCGCGTGAGGATTTTTGGACAAACTTGGAATTATGCAAATATCCCTAAAAGTTGCGATCCCTTTATATGTACCAAATTATTATAGGAGTTTCCGTCACATTTCACCAAGAGAGGTTTGTTAGAGTCTTGTACTGCACCTATAAGACGCGCCATTCAGGTATACCCAGATCTCGAGGGTTACTCAATGGAGCAAGGCTAGTTAGCCTCTAGCTTCATTGGATTTAAAAAAAAAAAAAACTAGGTAGCCTTTAGCATCATCAGATTAGAGCAGAGCTAGGTAGCATCTAGCTTCGATGGGGTTGAGCAGAGCTAAATGGCCTTTAGTTTCGTGGAAGGAGAGCAGAGTTATGTAACCACCCTAACTAGAAGAGATGAATCGAAATAACAAATAAAAAATGCGCCGAAGTTTTTTTCAGCGCAATCGAGGTTTCTGTACAGCGTATAATCAAGGCCACCGAAAATAGATGTCTTTCGGTGGTCTCAGTATAATGTTTTATGAGCTGCGGACCATGGAACTTTAACCACGGCCCGGTGGTGGCTTATCTTATATCGTTGCCTGACGCACTATTATGGCTAACTTTGTCAAATAGAATGAAAATTACTGAGGTTAGAGGGCTGCAATTTGGTATGTTTGATGATAGTAGGGTGGATGATCAACATACCAATTGCAGCCCTCTAGCCTCAGTAGTTTTTAAGGTATGAGGGCGGACGGGCAGACAAAGCCGGCACAATAGTTTTCTTTTGCAGAAGACTATAAATGGAGAACAGGTCACAACAGAAAAGCAAAATTCATCAGATTCACGTGTCTGGCTACTCGAGGACCATATTCGATACGACGCCAGGTTACATCAACAAATCAGTGAATCATATTTTAATTTATGTTGAATATGATGGTTCCTTGGGAAGTTCATAACTGGAATCATAGTAAGGTAAAGTTTATTTAAATTAGGCAACGTATAGTAACTTAAGTAGTGTAAGATTAAGTCAAGTTGAGCATAAAGTTAAGTTAGGCAAGAAAAGATGATGTCTAGTTACTTAAGCTAACGTGAGGTTAAGTTTGTCCAGTTAAGATGAAGTTGATCAAGTCTAAGGAAGATGATTCGTGTTATTGACGCAGCCGATTAGGCTATCACTCTTCATTTAATTTTTTCTTTCCTATTGTCCCGTTACCTCATACGAATCCTGCTTAGTTTCC
>NC_089789.1:38926105-38941105 GCF_040412425.1 Macrobrachium rosenbergii
CAGGGACTATCTACATATTTAGACTTTGAACCTGTCTACACTTCTTTTTCTCTTAGATAAGCTTTTCAGGAAGAAGAGAAGATTATTTACGTTTGCTTCCATTTAATTCTTAAAGTCGACGGACCGTTTCCTCGCCTTAGGGCGGCGTCTTCAGGACTTAATTACAAATCTGACAAATATCGGATGAAGGATTTCATCCCAGTTGGGGTGTTGGGTCATTCACAGTTTGATACCAGATTCACTGTTTAGACATCAGAGGAGTATGCGATTTCTGAGGAAAGTCGCCCATGCTGTTCCTACCTTTCTGCCCCCACCCCCTTCCTGTGGGTGTGGGTGTGGGGGTGGGTGGATGGAATCCGAGAGAAGGAGAGATATTACTGCACCGTTTAAAGCCACATGTCGCACTTCATTCCACGTAATTCGAGCCATTTCGGCCCTTATCACAACAGCGATCAACGCTGTGTTTCTTGTTATATGATACTCCGCCCTCTCTCTCTCTCTCTCTCTCTCTCTCTCTCTCTCTCTCTCTCTCTCTCTCTCTGTAGCCCTTGGGTCCCATCATCTCCCCCCCCCTTCATGTCTCCAGTTAAAAAGGTGTATTTAGTATTTGTGGAAAATTAATGTCTTTATGAGGAGGATTGTTAGTAAATTTTGCTATATATATATATATATATATATATATATATATATATATATATATATATATATATATTATATATATATATATATGTATATATATATATATATATATATATATATATATATATATATATATATATATATATACACACACACACACACACACTCCACCTTGAGATTAACTTACACTCAAAGGGGATTGTATAAGATAAGCGCATCTGCTCTGGCCGAGATTCGAACCTGTGCATTTTTGTTTTGATATTGAGATGATGGTGACGAAATTCCTTCTGATGTCAGTTATTCCCAGGGTAAATACGTTTGTTTACATATACACGGAGGTGGTCATTACAACCTGTGAAAGCTGTTGTCACGTGGTGGTTTATTTGAATTCGTAAAAGAAAAACAAAACGAAAAGCTATGATTGGATATGGTTACTACTAATTTACAAAGAGGTTTGTCACGGTGTGGTTAGTTATAGTAATCTGCATAAGCTGTTGTTACGAGAGATGACAGCTCGTACTTAGCCGAAGTATGTCTCAGGTTAAATACTTCTCGTCCTCGCACTCGGGGAGTTGATTATGCGCTTGCATTTCCCTCTCTGTAAGTCATAGGCTTTAACGGCAGGCATTATTGCAGGCACGCACGAACGGTAATATGGAATTGAAAAGGAATTTGTTTAATGGAAAGTCTTGGACTGTGAGAGGTTTATCTGACTCATATTCTTGTTGTACTATTGAAGTGTAGCGCACACATTTATGTGTATATATATATATATATATATATATATATATATATATATATATATATATATATATATATATATATATATATATATAATATATTATATATATATATATATATTTATTATTTATTATTATTATTTATTATTATTATTATTATTGTGTTATTATTATTATTATTATTATTATCCAGAAGATGACGAACCCTATTCATATGGACCAAGCCCGCAGGGGCCATTGAATTGAAATTCAAACTTCCAAAGAATATGGTGTTCATTAGGAAGAAATAAGAGGAGGCAAAGGGGAAAGCAGAAAGAAGAGAGCTCGCTCATTAAGAGAAAAATAATTAATAAATAGATATGAATGCATTAAAATGCAGGAGAATTAAATTATATATATATTTATATATATATATATACCCTATTTCTTTCTTTTTATATATATATATTAGGATGATAGGTAATCCACTATATAAGACGGCAGTACCATTTATAATGGATATATTAGGCTAAGAACGATCCGTGGGATCTAGCGAAAGTATATGTACCACTAGTATGCTGCATATCATCTATATATATAGTCGTTGGGGTTCTGCATTCGTATATTTTATACACACCACACACACACTTTCTTTGGACACACACACACACACACACACACACACACACACACACACACACACACACACCCATTTCCCTATATAGTAGGTAATATCAGTCCCCGTTTCCACTTTGTCTTGACACAAGCGACGCGGTTCACATTTGCAGCTGGGTGGACTGGATGGCGTTAGGCTAAGAACGATCCGTGGATCTATATATATATATAAAGCTGAACACTATATATATATATATATATATATAATATATCTAATGTTAGTCGTTATATATCTATATATATTCGTATATATATACATATATTTACACACATGACACACATCACACACACACATACACACACAAAGCTACACACACACACACACATACACACCTTTCATATAGTTGAAGGGGAATTTTTAGTTGATAATAAGTCCACTTCCCGTGGGGTCTTGACGGGACGAGGAATCAGGACTACAGTTCACATTAACGCTTTCGGTTTGGACTTATTATCAACTGAACAACAGAAAATATATTATTTCCGATATATAATAAATAAATAAATTATATATATATATATATATATATATATATATATATATATATATATATATATATATATATATATATATATATATATATATAATGATTGATTTCTCCATGTGTGTGTGTGTTGCTTCACTTCCATGTTTTACGATAAGTGAGGCTTAAAGCGATGTAACTTTTCCTGACAAGTTTAATTAGCAGAGTGGGAGGGCTGGATGTCAGGTGAGATCCGTCGGAAATTGGGTTGGATTAAGTGCGGGCTCATGGGTTGAAAAGCTGGGGTTGTGGGGGGGGGGGTTGAGGAGTTTGGATTTTAGGGTCTAACTGATGAGGAGTGTGGGGAAAGTGTGGAAGTCTAGGAAGGGTTTGAGAAGGACGTGGCCCAGCAGAAGGAATTGAATCAAATGCCAATTTGGTTAGATTTACAGTGTCTCTTGGTATATTGTGATTGTATGGTTGAAGTGTCCCTTAGGGTGTTTGAAGTGTCGCTTACAGTGTTTGGAGTGCTTTATTATGCTTGGAGTGTTCTCTATAGGACGTGTAATGTCCCATTGCAGTTTTTGGAGTCCCTTTTGGTGTCCTTGGAGTGTCCCAAATGATTTTCCTCCAGTGTCCCTGTCATGGTTATGCTTGGTAAATACCTTGGTAGGGAGTGTGATTATATTGGCTGTGTGTTTCCTATAAGTGGTTTTCTTATGCTTCTTGCCACTGTTTCCCTTTGGTGCTTTTGAAGTATGTTTCCCCAACCCCCATCTTCTTCTACCCCCTCCCCCCCTCCGAAGAGAGTTCCTCTACCTCTCCATTTCTTGGCTGTCTCCATTTCCCGTCATTATTGTCCATTGTGGAATTATACTTCCTCGTTGTGTTCTTCCCATTACCTTATCTTACATGAGTCATCCCTCCTATTTAAGGTCCCTTTTGCGTGTCTCCTTTCTGTTCCTCCCCCACTAAAGATTACTCTCTCTCTCTCTCTCTCTCTCTCTCTCTCCTCTCTCTCTCTCTCTCTCTCTCTCTCTCTCTCTCTCTTTCTGATTCATAGTTCAGTTTCTCAAAGAAACTTCCATGTACGTATGCTAGTTGGACTTGTCTCTCTCCCCTTTTCTGTAAGCTTCAGAGTATTGATAATCTCTCTCTCTCTCTCTCTCTCTCTCTCTCTCTCTCTCTCTCTCTCTCTGACTCATAATCCAGTTTCTCAATGAAACTTACAAGTAAATATGCTAGTCAAACTGGTCTTTCTTTCCCTTTTCTGTAAACTCTCTCTCTTCTCTCTCTCTCTCTCTCTCTCTCTCTCTCTCTCTCTCTCTCTCTCTCTCTCTCTCTCTCTCTATATATATATATATCTATATCTATATCTCTCTCTCTCTATATATATATATATATATATATATATATATATATATATATTCATTCATAATCCCCTTTCTTAAATAAACTTCCGAATAGATATGTCAGTTAGTCGTGTTCCTCCTCTTCTGCAAGCTTCAGAATTGTGATAAGTTATGTTACTCCTTTACCTCCATTTGGTTTCTTCACCAGACTGGCTTTCATCGAGTTGCATGTCATCAGCCACTTATTCGTAATCAGTGTCCTTTTCCCGTCAGAGAAGATTTTTGCTTCCTTGTTATAATTACTGAGCTCCCAGTTTCAGTTTCGTAATTGGAATGATCTTTTTCTTGTCCCAATTACAAACAATAAGCATTCTCTCTCTCTCTCTCTCTCTCTCTCTCTCTCTCTCTCTCTCTCTCTCTCTCTCTCTCTCTCTCTCTCGCATGTATAAGAACTGATCGATATCTTTTCTGTGTCTTGAGACTGGATGAGCCAGAAGTGTGAGTGCATCTTTCAGATTGCTTAGTATTAATGATAATATATTAATGAAATGTAACCCCTTTATAACAGCAGGTTTCATATCTGATAGTAATAATGACACTGAATTGGTTTTTATCAAAGTTTGCGTCACTAATAATAATAATAATAATAATAATAATAATAATAATAATAATTATTATTTTATTATTATTATTCTTATTACTGGAACTCATGGAACTTTTACGAGGGTTTAAAACAATTTTGAACTTTATATTAAATATGATACTGGACGAAATTCAAATTTTGCCATCTACATGTTCACGAGGGTTGGCCCCATGTGTTAGCTCCCTGGTTCTAAGCAACTCTTGGAGTGAAATCTCTGCCCTCATGTACATCTTCGCTCGCGTTTGCGACCCATTACAGTCAACCAAGTATTAGGCGCCTACATATGAAATGAGGTTGCAGTCCTTGTAGGTGGTCACCCATCTAAATACTGGCCTGACTTAACGTTGTTTAACTTCACTGATCGACCGACAACCGGTATAGCGAATTCATTTGGGCTGTTATGTATATGTAAGGTCAGTCTGGATACTGACAAAAAGAAAATAATAAATATTTTTATAATTTTTCGAAAGCAATTGGGTAATCAGTTATTGTAAAGCTAAAGAATTCAAAAACTGTTTACGCGTCTGTGCTTACGACAATAGAAATTCTCGTTGTCCATTGTGATGAAAGGTGAGGTGTAAGTATTGTGTTTATACTGGGAAAAGTAAACAAGCTTTTATTTTAACGGGAACTGTTGATGTGATTGAATGAATATATAAATCATTATTTCTGATTTTTTCTAACACATACCATGGTATGTTATTTTCCACCTAGAAGGAAATAAGTATATATATATATATATATATATATATATATATATATATATATATATATATATATATATATATAAACAGGGAATATAAATATAATAATATAAATTCAGGAGGGAATCAAATCCTCACTGAAGGCAGGGTAACTTTTGTTTATTCCCAATCTGGATGCACGGCTTGTAGTGTTAGGCATGTCTACAAAAGAGTGATGAACATCGAGATGGTAAGAGGCCATTATAGCAGTCACAACTACATGTATATCTGGTAAATGTGACCAGTATAACTATATATGTATATATATGTATGTATGTATATATATATATATATATATATATATATATATTATATATATATAAAATATATAATATATATATATATATATATATATATATATATATATATATATATATATATATATATATATATATATATAAATGCATAAAGCAATAACCATTAAACCATTACTCCTTGATTTAGGGATAGGTCAATCAGGTCTTGCAGAATGCATCTAAATTCAGCAGATAAATGTACGCGCGAGCAGCAAGTTAAGACAATCAAAACTGATACCCAATAAAAGAGAATAACCCATCACAGCAGAAGTGTATAAGAAAATGATTGCAGACGACACGCGTTCAAAATAATGCAACCTAAACCCGTTGCATAACGAAAAACTGGCAAAACTCCCAGGATAGCATAGAAACCAAGAGCGCAAGAGAAGACGGAGCAAAAGTAAGTAGAACGAAAAAGGATGGCGTATCGTCTCGCCCCTCGGAATGGGGGAAGATGCGAGATGGACTGAGCCGCGTCTTTTAATGCTTATCTCGAGGACGCCCCTGCTTTTCGCGGCTGGGGCGCTTTTTCGCGTCTGCTCGAGAAAAGGTGTCTCGGTGGGAGCCTCCTGAGAAGAAGGGCTGTAGTATATCTTGGCAGTAGGTAAGCTCTCTTTCCCCAGGTGCTCAGGGTAGGAAGTGGATCCATTTAGATAGAGAATACTTCTCTCTGTCTGTCTGTCTCTCTCTCATATATATATATATATATATATATATATATATATATATATATATATATATATATATATATATATATATATATATATATATATATATATATATGTTATAACATATTTATCACATAAACGATTGTTCTGTGCATTAGTACAATTACTAACAGGACCTCATTCAAACTGGATGGTATCTAGTGGTAGAATGACGACTGTTTGTCCTAGAAAGCTTGTAACTTATTTTGAATAAATATTATCTCCGCTAGATACCATCCAGTTTGAAAGAGGTCCTGTTAGTAATATATTTATATGTGTGTCTGTGTGTGTGGTGATTTGAATCATACCACATTCATGCTCTCTCTCTCTCTCTCTCTCTCTCTCTCTCTTTGTACCGTGTATTTGCCATGCATCGTAAAAGCCGCCGGAGGCTGTTGTACCGCTAGTTAATACCAAGAGTCAGCAGAAACGTGCCTGGGTCGGGGGCTATTTATTTTTCATGCAGGCCACGGAAGAAGCTACGGCCTCCTCGAGTCTCGTCTTCCGATTAAAGTGGTCGTTTCGAGATGTCCCAGCGGTGATGGGCCAAGTGGCTGTCTGGGATGTTTGTATTATAAAGTAGGGTGATGTTGAGCTCTTTGATGTGATGTGGGAGTTTGTTGAGAGAAAGGTGAGTTGACGACGCGCATTCATTTGCATTGATCTGTCTTTGGTTATTCATAGTACGGTGTAAATAGAGAGATATGTAGGTGGAAGTTTACTGATCGCAAATTATACAGTTATTAGAATTACAAGTTCTTAAATATGGTCCAAGACAAGGACATAAAAAAATGCACTGATAAATCTTAAGAATAAGGAAACATCTAAAACAGAACACTTGAAACCATGTTATATAATATTTTCAGCCTTTTGATTTTTACAAATTAAACTTGACATGCAAAACCGTGTAATCATTTAGGCAGAACCTTAAAAGCTGAAATTTATTCTAAAAAAAAAAAATCATCTAAAAAGCGAAGAACACCTTTTAACAATTCTTAGTAATTTTTTCGTATATATGCAGACAGAATTAAGTGCATTATTTTACACTGTTCTGACCTATCACTATGATCTGAAAATATGTCCCCAACACTCGTCAAGTCATAATTATTTCGTGTATTGTGCGGGAAAATTGGATGAGGTTGCGTGCGCTGCCCTCATATCTTCCTGCCTAAAATGACTGCGAAATACAGTTCATGTAGCTGAAAGCTAAATGTAACGGAGGTTATGTAATCACCTTTGTTTGTCTGCATTGTTCTGTCTGTTTGTCTGTCGTCAAGTAATTTCATACCGACTGGTGGATTTTAATAAGCTTAGTGACTGGTGGTCGGTGGGTCACGGAAGATTTTATTAGATTTTGGACAGAGATCCGAATTCGAAAACACATTTTTCTTTCTTTGGATAGAAATCCGAATTCGAATCCAGGTTTTTTTCTCTGGGTAGAAATCCGAATTCGAATCCAGATTTTTTTTCACAGGATAGAAATCCGAATTCGAATCCAGGTTTTTTTTCCTTGGATAGAAATCCGAATTCGATTCCAGGTTTTTTTCTTTGGATAGAAATCCGAATTCGAATCCAGAATTTTTTTTCTTTGGATAGGAATCCCAATTCGAATCCAGATTTTTTTTTCTTTGGATAGAAATCCCAATTCGAATCCAGATTGTTTTTCATTGGATAGAAATCCGAATTCGAATCCAGATTTTTTTTCTCTGGGTAGAAATCCCAATTCGAATCCAGAATTTTTTTTCTTTGGATAGAAATCCGAATTCGAAAACACATTTTTCTTTCTTTGGATAGAAATCCGAATTCGAATCCAGGTTTTTTTCTCTGGGTAGAAATCCGAATTCGAATCCAGATTTGTTTCTTTGGATAGAAATCCGAATTCGAATCCAGAATTTTTTTTCTTTGGATAGAAATCCCAATTCGAATCCAGGTTTTTTTTTTTTGGATAGAATTCCGAATTCGAATTTACATTGGATAGAAATCCGAATTGGAATCCATTTTTTTTTCTTTGGATAGAAATCCTAATTCAAATCCAGATTTTTTTTCTTTTAATAGAAACCCGAATTCGAATCCAGATGTTTTTCTTTGGATAGGAATCCGAATTCGAATCCACAATTTTTTTCTTGGATAGAAATCCGAATTCGAATCCACAATTTTTTTCTTGGATAGAAATCCGAATTCGAATCCAGATGTTTTTCTTTGGATAGAAATCCGTAATGAGTGCATGTGATGTTTGTTCTTTTCGTCTCCTGCATTACTACCCTAATACTATTCTCCTTGCATTTTAATACATTTTTATCTATTTTTTAATTTATTAATTTATTTTCCCATTTGTAATGAGTAATATCTCTTTCTATATTTCGCTTTACCTCCTCATAGCTCCATATTCATTGGAAGCTTTAATTTCGAGTCAGTGGTCCCTGTGGGCTTGTTCCATATGAATAGGGTTCATCGTCTGAATAATAATAATAATAATAATAATAATAATAATAATTTTTATACTTATTTCTGAATTGTCACAAAGTGACATTGTAAATCATTTTAGAGAACTAACTCTCTTCTTTGGCCTCTGCGGACTCGATATGAGACTTCTGCGGACGGTTGGGAGATTATGTCTCGGTAATTGTTGAAGCTATCGTATACATTTTTTTTAAATTGCATATTGCTGTATTGTAATATGCAGTATTGCAGTACAGTAATATGTTGACTCTCCTGGTATCATTGTAACCCAGGATCACTTACCAAACTTCCTAGTTCATTCGCTAGTTTTAGTAATTTTTATAATATACAGTAATGGCACGATACATATATGTATATATGAGCCTGTCAGTCGAGAAACATGCCAAGCGCCATCCTGGGCAAAGTATTTTTAATTTAATTGTATTTTAAAAATGGCACTTGGCATGTTTCTCATTGAAAAGCTCATATACACACACATATATATATATATATATATACATATATATATCCATTTTTCAGATTTTAGTTCCTTTTTTTTTCTCTCTGTAAGCAAAGAAACGATAAAGAACCTTGTTCGCGTTTGGAGGTAATCGAAGCAAATGACGGAACGGCCGTGAAAGGTGAGAAAGATTTAAACCTTTGGCAGAATGGAGGAAAATCAATGAGAGTATTCTCCGCCTTTGTGTTGTGAAAAGGGAAGGGGGAAGGGAGGGGAGGAGGGGGAAGCAGGGGGTGGGTGGGTTTGGGGGGGGCGATGTAGGGGATGCGAGAGATAAAAGAAGATACTACACGAGAGATCCCATCTTGGCGACCTATTGGCCCATTGTATCGAGGGTAAATTGATACGGTCTCGGGGGAGGTAACTTGAGGTATTGTTGCTGTGGCGTTCGCTGTAACGGGGTTCTCGCGGCGTGTCGGTCTGTGATGTCGCAGTTCGCTGTGGCTGTAATTGGGCCCGTAGAATTTCTGCGGAAAATCTCATCTTTGGCGTCTTCCGTAGGTGAGAAACGTGATAAATATGCAGTCCTCGACTCTGCAGTCGTGAATATGCAAGATGGAACAAATGTTTGCTTAATAATAATAATAATAATAATATTATTATTATTATTATTATTATTATTATTATTATTATTATTATTTTGTTTCAATCCCATTGCATTTGGTATATGTAAGTACTAGAGACAACTTTTGTACAGAAATGTGATTCCGTACTATCTCTCTCTCTCTCTCTCTCTCTCTCTCCTTAATTTACAACCTAATAACGACATGTATCAACCAGTGTCAAAGGCCATGTCTTCTATTCGGTAGAACTAGTTCTTTTATTATGGCCATTCATGTTTACCTCCGCTGAATAGTCAGCCCTGTAAACACTTAAGAGTTTTATTTACATATAAGAAAAATTAAAAAATAACTACGAAGAATATTATAGATCGTACTTAAAAAAAAAAAAAAAAAAAAGCACTGGTGTCTGACAGCTCAGGCCAAACATGGGAGATTTTATGGAGGGTGCTTACAACATGGGTCCCTCAGGTAACACGAAGCATCGTGCCCCAGGGCAAGCCGTTAACCAAGAGAGAGAGAGAGAGAGATGCTAGGATTGGCACTTCTGAGCTTGTGGAGACGTGACTTAGAGGTCGTTCTTCAGCTCTGTTTTTTTTCTTCCTTCGCCCTTAAGGAAGAGCCTCGAGGGCGAAGGAATTTTATTGTCATAATTTCTAAGGAACAAGCCAGGGGCGTTCTACTCGGCTAGAAATCTTCCGTGGGTTGATATAGCATTTGCGTGATGTGAAACCTTGGAAAGGTAATGAATGAATAGATTATTATAATTAGCTGCTGGAAATGAAGTGGTACGATGATTAATGGAAAGAGATGATGTGTGCCGGACTGCACTCTCAAACAAGGGAGCTGTAATTCAGGAGTATGGAAAGGTCGCCTTTCAGAGAATGATGCTCAGCCCAGAGTTCGAGAAGATTGGTTGTATGATCCCCACCAGGCGTAAAGGAGAATAATTGTGACACCCGAGAAGAACTGGCTGTCAAGAATGGCTGTACAGATGCTCCCATGAGCGACGCAAATCAAGCTGTAATTGAAACCCTCATTCTATTGGTTCTCGGGTCTCACTGTGGCTTATTGCCACTTGGACTAGTCAGAGGTAAATGTTCTGGCCTTTGAAAGCATTGTTGGCCGTTATTGGAATCTAGTAGTTAATTCAAGAGTAATCTTACTATCAATACAACTTCCTCCTATTGCCAGCTCCCGTTCCTTGGGATAATCGCCTGGCTTCAACCAAGGCTAAGAGAGAGACCATCCGTAGGTCACTGGCCACACCACGTTTACACCACTGCTTCTCTTCTCGTTCATTTCTCGGTATAATGTGGTTCGGATTCCACAATAAACTGTAGGTCCCGTTGTTAGGTAACCAATTGGTTCTTAGCCACGTAAAATAAATCTAATCCTTCGGGCCAGCCCTAGGAGAGCTGATAATCAGCTCAGTGGTCTGGTTAAGCAAAGGTATACTAAACTTTTCTCCTCGTCAACCGCACTCAGGATCAAGCAAGAAAGACTTTTCCTTTAGAGACCAATCTGTGGACGCGAAAAGAAAGTTTTTTTCTTTTTAATTATTATTGCTATGGACGCATCATGAGTTGTTTTTTGGTAGACTTGGAAGAGTTGAATTAATGCTACTCGAGTAGGTTTTTTTTTTATGGTGTTTTTCATTACTTCGTTTTTGCATCATACTTTAGCCCCGCGAGTTCCATAGATGGAAAAATGGTAGTGCAGTTTTTAAAACTCCATTTAAATACTTTAGATGTGTATTGTATGTATATATTTATATATATATATACATATACATATAATATATATATATATATATATATATATACATATAATATATATATATGCATATATATATATATATATATAATTTTATTTATTTTAAAAAAATATTTAGTAATTAATTTTTCTGTTTTTTTTTTTCAGGTCGTTTGTGACGTCTTCCTCATAACGAACAACGATTATATTTTTAGGTATGTATTTATGTGTGGATTAATGTTATTATTAAGTATTTGTGGTTCTCTATATTTTCCATTGGTAAAATCATGGTTCCACATTTTGTTTTAAAAAGTGCAAGTGTTGTAAATATGAAAAATAGTTTATAAAGATATTTGAAAAATGGTACAGTTGAATTTGAAGCCTTTTAAATGGGCAAGACTAAGAGAGGCTGTTGGCGGACTAGACACTTTGAATTACGGGTAACTTTAGTGTTTGTTACCTCCATGCATATACCATTTTCAAAATTGAATATTAAGGAAGCGGTCTAAATAGGATTGAAGGTTCGGGTGAAATTCATTCCGTATAGAAAAGATAAATTACAAATATAAATGTAAAACAATAACGGTAAATAACAATTAATTCATAAAACTATGTTATAAGTCATCAAAAAGAGGGGAAAATATTGATGGTATGAAATGATATTGCGCTGAAGCAAAAGCAGGCAAAGTAAGTGTAGAATATTCAGATCATGAGACCAGTAGATGTCTCATAATTGATATGGATAGACATCATAATTTAGGTCTCAAAGTACAAAGTAGGCGAAGAGTATCCTTTGGAGAAAAGAAAAATTGTTCAGGACTGTTACGCTGCTTAGATCGGGTAACTGGGCGGCGAATATGCTGAAATGAAATGTCTGAATGTTTAGTATTATAAGAGAGTACTGGTTAGACGGTCAGTCCAGAAATTAGGAGAAAAAAATGAAGTGTTAGACATGCTTTTTGAATGGGAGGAGGCCATAGAGCGGGAATTATTTTTGTACCCTATCAACCGTATGCCTTTCGTTGCTTTTGTGAATGATATTTCAGTTACGTCTTTAGTATTTTATTTAGAAGTAAATGTACTTTATGGATTTTTGACCTTGCGTTCATTTTTAGAGGGACATTTTTGCCGTAAAATGTTACATAATCTTGGTAATATTTTTATTTTTCTTAAATTTCTAGGAGTGTGATTTTTTTTATATTAAGAAGCTAGCTGAGCAAACATACACACATAGATACAAACGAATTCGCATGGACATTCACCGAAGAGAATATTATGCAACCGCAGCCCCGCATCTATATTTAGAGCTCTGTCGATCACAGCGTCTGATCCAGCCCGTTGCAAATTGCTTCGAAGGGAGTGTGACCTTGGCATACCAAAGGATCGTCTTACATTGCCGTTAGTTATTATAATAACCTCCTCCCTCCCATTGCGCAGTTGATTGACCATTCCTTCTGCCCTGTCTGGATGATTCTTCACCTATCCCTGTTCCTGTTCACCCTTACTTCCTTTGATGAGGCGTAAGAATCATCGAGAAACGGTTGACGGTAATATATTTGAACTGAGTAACGGTTCGTAAAAATGGTTGGGTTCATACTATTTCAGTCCATTATTATATATATATATATATATATATATATATATATATATATATATATATATATATATATATATATATATATATATATATATATATGTATGTATGTATGTATACACACACACAAATATAACCTGACCACTATTAGTGTTCTAAGACATCTTCATTATATATATATATATATATATATATATATATATATATATATATATATATATATATATATATATATATATATATATGTGAAGTTTTATATGTATGTTTTATATATTGTGTGTGTATATATATATATATATATATATATATATATATATATATATATATATATATATATATATATATATATAATATACACACACAAACACACACACACACACACACACACACACATATATATATATATATATATATATATATATATATATATATATATATATATATATATATATATATATATATATATATATAGATTCTGTGTGGTTCACAGTTGGAAAGATCTAAAATATACCACAAACAATATTGCTGACATCATGATTGGTCATTACTATGGATCTCCTCTCCCTGGGGCTGCATCTTCAACATTTTACTCGCCTATCCCGAACGTATAAATTTGAATCGTTATGCTCTTGAGTTTATTCATTGTTTATTGTCGTAGATATGCCGCCCAGTAACCGTCAGCAAAACTCCTCCTTTTAAGTAATTTGGTATAACAATATTTCTCTTTTTATTGGCGCGTGTATGAATGGAATAACCAGAGGTCCTTGGTCGGAATGGTTTTAATTAAAGTAAAATCATTGTGATTTTATCCTTCAATAACGAGAGAGAGAGAGAGAGAGAGAGAGAGAGAGAGAGAGAGAGAGAGAGAGAGGTAATTTTGATCACTATTATTATTATTGCTGTTATTGCCTAACTGAGGCAAACTTTGTTGAAAACAATGGCACTCTATAAGTTCAAAGGCATATAGATTTCCATTCTATTATTATTATTATTATTATTATTATTATTATTATTATTATTATTATTATTATTATTGTATACCATACCTACTGTACTTACACATCTTTAAGCCTAAATGAAACAGAGGCCGGTCCAGGCAGGTTAAAGGTCAGATTGCAGCCCTTGTGAGGGGAAACCACTGGGAAATAGGGAGGGAAAAAAAAAAAAAGAGAAACAGGCCTACTGATCGCCGATAGCTAGAGGGGAAACGCAGAGGGGGAAAGAGGGCCATCGGACGTTTACCTGAGGGGAATAGAAAGATCGAAAATGTCGGAACTTCGAGCCACCAGAACGAGGGGAAAAACGGTGCCGTTAGGTAGTGATCTCGAGGGGGAACTGGGTAGACGTAAGTCGAGGGGAACCGCTTGGGAGTGCGGTATATACTGCACAGTAGGTGTTTTCGTGTTTTGTTGGTGGCGTATTGTGGGGGATTTTATCCTGAGGATTTTCTGGAATGTTGGTGGCAAGTTTGTTCCTTTGTTCTCTGTCATCGTTATCATCATTATTTTTATTTTATTTTATAATGATAATCACCTTTTATTAAATTTTGTGTCGTCATCAACATCGCATTTCATTCTTTGACGGCGATGCTAAGAAAATGATGATAATGGTGATGTTGATACAAAGAACTGATGTTGGATTTGATGATACAGGCGTTAAAATTGACGATGAATCTAACAGAATCAACATCAATTTTAATGTATGTCTCATCAAAATTATCACAATTTCTCTGTATCTACATCAACATTATCATCATTTTCTTAGTATCGTCGTCAAAGTTGTCATAATTTTTTTTTGTATTCATCGTGTCACATCTTGTCAAGTCATTTCACTAAGACTGGAAGTATTTTCCAGGTATTTATTCCACTCAGTAAAGTATCTCTGTAATCGTGTATTT
>NC_089789.1:38946105-38948605 GCF_040412425.1 Macrobrachium rosenbergii
ATGTAATTTTCCGAGTGATTGGCCTCAAGGACGCTTGTATTTGATTGACAGTGTCTATGTCGTGCCCAGTAGGATTTCAATTAATTTTAGGAGATTTAGCCTCAACATTTAGGAAATTTAACTTCAACATTTAAGTTAGTCGTGTTCTCCATGGCTACAAGTGTTTCGTACCTGAAATATTCTTCGATATCCACTGGAAGAAGAATCTCTCTCTCTCTCTCTCTCTCTCTCTCTCTCTCTCTCTCTCTGGCGTCCTCCGTTGCGTCACACGTCATTTTCTTTCCCTCCCCAAGGCCAGAGCAGGATTTGATGTCAGCAGTTTTTTTTTCTTTTCGGGTGGATGTTTATGAAACACCTAGGCAAGCAATAAGCAGTGTTTCTTAGATCTCAGAACGTTGTCTGATACTGTTTTACCTTCTTTTTGAGAGAGAGAGAGAGAGAGAGAGAGAGAGAGAGAGAGAGAGAGAGAGAGGTGAGAGAGAGAGAGAGAGAGAGGTTGAGAGTTGAGAGAGTTGTAAGATTTCGATTCTTTTTTAAAATATTCTTTTTCTTATTGTTTTTTTATTTGGCAAAGATTCGATTCTTTTATAAAGTTTTGTAAAGGTTTTCTGAACCATACAAATTAAAGGAAGAGATGAGAGAGAGAGAGAGAGAGAGAGAGAGAGAGAGAGAGAGTTACTATTGTAGTAAGTTTCGATTCTCCACAACGATTTTTAAAATGTATTCTTTTCTGGCGAACCATTCAAATAAAATAGAGAGAGAGAGAGAGAGAGAGAGAGAGAGAGAAAGAGAGAGAGAGAGAGGCTGTTACTATTGTTGTAGATTCCACTCTCCAATAAGTTTTGAAACGTATTCTTTTCTCTCCAACCATACATACAAGACAAAGAGAGAGAGAGAGAGAGAGAGAGAGAGAGAGAGAGAGAGAGAGAGATATGCATTTCCTTTAAAGCAGTTGTCTGATGACTACAACCTGTGGCTGAAAACCTTTTTTTCTTTTTTTTAAATCGCCCCGAGTCGGAGCCACATGACCCGCGTCACAGTCTTCCCACCTTTCGCTTAGATCACCCGGCCGTCACAATTCCGTGATTCTTCTACAATAGACCTCAGCCGTGTAAGCAAAGAAGGTCTTCCTGCCCTCTGAAGCCTTGCAAGTGAGAACGAACGTATTTTCGGCCTTCATGGCCAGTGCGAGTGGGGTTATGTTTTTGTGTGGCGAAGGGAGTCCGTTTGTTTGTTTGTTTCGTCTTTTAAGATGACCGTTTTGAAGGTGATAGTGATAATAAATAAATTGTTGGGAAAAATAGCAGTCTGTTGAAGCGATGTTTGCGAAATTGGTTACGGTTGATCAGTCGTATTGAGTGTGTTTTGTCATTTTAAGTGTTTGCATGCATCTAACAGGAGTATTTATTGAATTCCAATTCTGTTGATCTCATTTGTGTATTTATGCATATATAGATAGACATATATATACATAATATATACATACATATATATATATATATATATATATATATATATATATATATATATTATATATATATATATATATATATATATATATATATATATTTATATATATATATATACACATATATATATATATATATGGATATATATATATTTAAAGGATCACGTGACTCATTCCAGAAATAAAATATGCATTCCGGTTTTCTGTGTGTAGTTATGTACTTTTGGTATTTTCCGTAAGTCAACCTCCTTTATTGGTCTAAGCAATATTTTTATATCGAGTTAACCCAAGTTTTATTTAAATTTTAAATATCTGGTGACAAGCAATAAATTTTCACAGCGATTCATTCGTACTTGTAATGTTTTGAATTTCAGAATGCATCTTTATTGTTTTATGTCTTGTTTATCAGAAATGTTGATATATATATATATTATATATATAAAAATATATAATTTTTTTTTGCCCTTGCAATTATAGCTTTGGAACCTGAGAAATTGTAACAAATTGTTGAATTTTATTTAAATATATTACTTTATAAGAAAGTTGTAGTTTTTTTATATCAAAAATTAACATTAAGTTTTATTTAAATTTTAAATATCTGGAAAAGAAATAAAACAAGTAGATTCATTCACCGTTACTTGTAATTTAATTTCAGAATGCATCTATATTGTTTTATGTCTTGTTTATCAGAAATGCTGATAATGGAGGATTACAGTATGGAAAATCTGTAATTTTTTTTTGCCTTGCAATGTAGTGGGCTCTTTTTCACCTGAAGTGAACATATTGTTGAATATTTCTTCAGTAAATATATTACTTTTCTAAGAAAGTTGTAGTTTTGTATTTTTATTCAAAAATGCGTCGCACATTACAAGATTAGTATCCTTATAGAGAAAAATGCAAGAAAAGAACGGATAAAACAAGTGATAAATAAACCGGGTTAACTTACTAATTTACTTCTCTCTCTCTCTCTCTCTCTCTCTCTCTCTCTGGAGATCTCTCTCTCTCTCTCTCTCTCTCTCTCTCTCGTGATTT
>NC_089789.1:38953605-38998605 GCF_040412425.1 Macrobrachium rosenbergii
ATTGGTAGTATAGGCGTCGGGGAGAGGAAGGGCGTGAACGAGCATCATCATCTTGGCCTTGAAGTGAGAGCAGGCACGAGGACGACTCGATCAATACTCCGTTATACTGGGCGCCCCGCTCACCTCGCAGTACCCACGGAAAGAGAGAGAGAGAGAGAGAGAGAGAGAGAGAGAGAGAGAGATTAATTATATATAGTATATCTGTATATTTGTATTTACACACACTATATATATATATATATATATATATATATATATATATATATATATATATATATATATATATATATATATATACTATTATAGAGAGAGAGAGAGAGGAGATAGAGAGAGAGGAATAATAATTATATATATAACCTATATTTGGCACATTAATGTTTATTAGACACCTTCACACACACATTTATGTTATATAGGTACATATATATAAATAGAGAGAGACATATATATAAGAAAGAGAGAGAGAGAGAGAGAGAGAGAGAGAAAG
This sequence comes from Macrobrachium rosenbergii, assembly GCF_040412425.1. Taxonomy (NCBI): domain Eukaryota; kingdom Metazoa; phylum Arthropoda; class Malacostraca; order Decapoda; family Palaemonidae; genus Macrobrachium; species Macrobrachium rosenbergii. The sequence goes on from NC_089789.1 coordinate 38,954,093, forward strand.
ATTCTGAGTCCCTCACGAAGGTGAATGTAAAAAAATAGTGAATGAAAGCAATGACGTGAAATTGGTCATCTCTGTGCAGTGGTTGGCATTTCATCCGGGAGGTGTTTTGACATAGGACAGAGGAAATGGAAGAAAAGTAATAGGGAAAACTGCAAGAGAGGGAAGAAACTGGTAAAGAGAAGAGCAATAATCTCTTCCTTCCATCTTGCTATCCACCTTCTAACAGTTGTTTCACAGTGCAACTGCTTTGAGGTTTTCTTCCTGTTACACCTTTCAAACCTTTCTACTGTCAGTTTCTGTTTCAGCGCTGAATGACCGTACAGGTCCCAGCGCGTGGCCTTTGGCCTAAATTCTTTACGCCTTCCCCAGAATAAAGAAGGGAAAGAAACGAAGGAGAGGAAAATGTCTGTCAAGAAGTAAATGAAGGAACGGAAAAGGAAAAACAACACTAAGTAAATGAAGGAACGGAAATGGAAAAACAACATGAAGTAAATGAAGGAACGGAAAAGGAAAAACAACACGAAGTAAATGAAGGAACGGAAATGGAAAAACAACACGAAGTAAATGAAGGAACGGAAAAGGAAAAACCTTGCAAGTAAATGAAGGAACGAAAGGAAAAACAACACGAAAGTAAATGAAGGAACGGAAATGGAAAAAACAACACAGTAAATGGAAAAGGGAACGGAAAGGAAAAACAACACAGAAGTAAAATGAAGGAACGGAAAAGGAAAAACAACACAAAGTAAATGAAGGAACGGAAAAGTAAAAAACAACTTTGAAGTAAATGAAGGAACGGAAAAGGAAAAACAACTTACGAAGTAAATGAAGGAACGGAAAAGGAAAAACAACACAAGAGAGGAAACAAATGGACGAACGAGAGGTGAAAAATACCAGATCGAAATAAAGAAAAAAAAGAGAGCAAAGAAAACAAACAGACGCAAGATGGACTCGAAAGGGCTGTATTGCTCACACGAAGGGAAGAAGGTCGTAAGCAGAAATATGGGTTAAAGGAGGAAAGAAAACGGAAAGGACCCGAAATGGGATGCTGGGACACAGATGACAATCGTCTTCCCCCCTCTCCTCCCCACCCATCCCTGTCCCTCCCCCACCCCCCTCCCCCGCCATGCCTGAATGAGGCGCAGTGGGACAAACAGGAGGAAGAAGTGATTCAGTGGGAGCGATTGGGATACAGAATGGAAGAGCTTTGGGTGTGTATCAGAGGTGGTTGAAACGATGCTTAAGGAAAGAAGAGAGATAATTTTGCTGTTGTGATTAATATATTTCATTTCAAGTCATTTGCAATAAGCGATAGTCATGTTAAGTTTCATTATATACATTATGATAGTGTGTGTATGTATATATATATATATATATATATATATATATATATATATATATATATATATATATATATATATATATATATGTCTTATATATATATTTTTTCGAAGTTTGTATAGGAAACTAAGTATTTTTGTTAGATAAACTTATCATAACCCCTTGATAAGCATTAGCATCAACGATACTGCCCGGAGGACAGTTTCATAATTTTACAGCATGTGAAAGTTACAAGAGGAAGTGATTGATTTTGTAACGGACTACCTGATGTGTCAACAGTAATAATGGTCGTTGACATAACGAACCTTTCCGATTTTTATAGTGAAACATGGTGCTTCAAGAGAAGTCACTGACGACCCTTATTATCATTATTCTTTTTATAAGCGTTATTATTAAGCTCCCCGTTCAAAAACGCGTTATTATTACCATTGTTATTATTGTTATAATACAGTATAAAACGTTGTTATTATTTCCTTCCTTCTCAACGATTCCTCTCTGTCTCTCTTTATTTAATTTTTTCTCCCTCTGGACACCTCTCTTCTCGCATCTTCTCACCCTTATTTTTTCTCTGCATCTATGCATACTCTCGCTCTCTTTCTCCTAATATCCTTTTGCCCTCTCTTTTCGTACCTTTTCGCCTCTCTCTCTCTCTCTCTCTCTCTCTCTCTCTCTCTCTCTCTCTCTCTCTCTCTCTCTCTCTCTCACTCTTTCATGGGAATCCAGATGAGATAATACTGCGGAAAACCATTCTCAGTGATCAGATTATCATTATTATTATTATTATTATTATTATTATTATTATTATTATTATTATTATTATTATTCATAGTTCAACTAGAGCTAGTTAAGGGATACATTCCATTGATAAAAAATACAAAAAACATTGCTAGTTAGTTTAAATAAGTGATATTTTTGTACAGATTCTTTTTCAATGGAGTATATCCTTTCAGTATAGTTGAACATTAAAATAACTAATAATAATAATAATAATAATAATAATAATAGAAGAGAGAGAGAGAGAGAGAGAGAGAGAGAGAGAGGTGTGCAAAGATGTAGAAAAAAACAAGGGGTGAGAAGAGGGACTAGAGGGAAAGAATCTCGTCAGGAAGGAAAGATACGAAAGGAAAGAGAGAGAGAGAGAGAGAGAAGAGAGAGAGAGAGAGAGAGAGAGAGAGAGAGGACAACACCAAGTTAATTTCATTTTTATACCACGGTGCGGCAGACCTTTGAAGTTGAGTGGGAGTTATCTGACTCCCTCCTCTCCCTCAACCTCCTCCTTCCCCCTTTTTGCATCAGAAATCACCCAGTCTCAACAACTTCCACAATAACACCAGTTTTAATAACTGGCCATTTGTTTACTTTTTTTTATTTATTTGAGCAATATGAGGAGGAGAGTCTATTTCAGATAGTTTTGAAGATTATCCGTAGTAAGTATATATATATATATATATATATATATATATATATATATATATATATATATATATATATACATCTATATACATACATATACATATATAATATATATACAATATATATATATATATATATATATATATATATATATATATATATATATTTTCCATCTCAATAAGTTCTGTAGTTTCATATCACAGTTTATTCCTCATCCTGTAGTACTTTATCATGATCAGTCATGTCTCCCAATATGTTCTGGTTCTGGAAAAACAAAGGCAATACTCACTGCCATTTTACTTCTGAATTATTATTATTATTATTATTATTATTGGTTACTTTTTTCCCAGAGCTGACCCCCTTTCTTGTTATGTATCCATAAACTTGATTTATTCAATAGACACTGTATTTGGGAAGTTGATGCAAATTAAAAATAAAAAATTTTTTTCTTTGTAAAAATGGTCATATTTTTTGTAATCTTATCATTACACAGCGAGCGACCAGGTTCAGTTCCTCAAAGTGGAAGTGTCTTCGGTCTCATATACCTACGGGTGGATCGCAACCAGTGGGAAAAAAGGCATGGGGTCGCAACCTCATCAACGGGAAGGTTAACACCTTGTTGAAAAGCTAATAAGTGATATTATTCACACACATACTCATGTATGTGTGTGTGTGTGTGTACGTTTAAACCATTCTAATTAATCAGAAAACACTGGAACATTTGTCTACAATACTGGGAATGATTTCTCCCATTTCTGCAAACGCCTTTCACTCATAATAGCGGGTTCTTACCTCTTCAAGTCTATTATTCTTTCAGTTTGCAGCTTCCATTTATCACCTACTACGGATAACGTGTATCCTGTCTGTGGCTAGCGGTCAGTAAGCGATGTTCCTTCAAGGAGGCGGCCTGTGCGTCCATCCAACTGCTCACAGAAGCTCTGTTGTTTTGAATAAGTCACAGGTGGAATTGTAGGTGGGATCGATGTTTACACTGGACCTCTCCTTTAGCCCTCCTGATTTATCCTGCCTCTGGAGGAGGCGGTTTCAAAGGGAGACTGGATAGCTGTTGGCAGCTTCCGATCTCCCTTGATCTTTCCCAGGCGTACACGACAAAGGCATCCCTGAGGCGACCAGTTTGTGCGCACACCGTTATGTGTGGTCCTCGATGGTTAATCGCTTGCTGCTGTTCTGAGGTGCGTGTTGTAAGAGGATAGAAAGATGTTAGAGATCACAGATTAATAGAAGAGAAGAGGACGCATGGAATAGAGAATAATCGAAGGAGGAAGGAGGAAGTAGGCCAGTAACTGGAGACGCTTAAAGAACGAGAAAAATGAGAAATATGTAAGTAGTAAGCAATAGGCTGAAAAAGTAAAAGCTTGAAAACGGCCAACTGGTGTAAAGTAACGAAACGAGAGAAAATAAGTGAAGACCAGAAAGTCTTCGGACGATGCTGAGAAACAGTAGAGAAGCAGTGAGGTATGCGGAGAGGAACGAAGATCAGAAAGCGGGTAAATGAGAACATTTAAAAAAAAAAAGAAGATTCAGCTGAGTGACAGTTGTAGTACAACTTCAACGTAGAAGGGTGGGGAGGAGGAATTAGGGTCAACCCCTTTGGGGTGGCTCTTTTCGGAAGCAATCATACATAGCATAAGGGCAGCTCTCTCTCTCTCTCTCTCTCTCTCTCTCTCTCTCTCTCTCTCTCTAACTGGCGAGGTAACAGTGTTACATGTTTGCTTATTTATGATACCTTGTAAAAGTAGGGAATTAATCTCATTAAGCTTAGTGACATTAGGACGTTTGGTCGTATGGGCAGATAAATTGATTTTCCCAGATCTCCTCTCTCTCTCTCTCTCTCTCTCTCTCTCTCTCTCTCTCTCTCTCTCTCTCTCTCTCTAATCTATATATATATATATATATATATATATATATATATATATATATATATATATGTTCGTTGAAATTTTCTCCAAGCATTCTAACTCCGTGCTTTGGGAATCCTTCGAAGCTTCCGGTTTCCCAGGTCCTCTTAATTTTACCTCCTCTAAGAGGCAGGCATATTTTCTCTCCCGTTTCTAACGGTTTGCCCACCATCCCATTGACCTCTTACCACTTTATTATAATCATCATTATTCTTCTTTTGAGAAGTAACATACGACACAAAAGCAAAAAAAAAAAAAAAAAAAAAAAAAAAAAAAAAAACGCAGGTAAGGGTAAGAAGAAAAAAAAAGTTAATCCTTAAGGAAGCAGTAGACCTGCCTGCTGAAATTGGGAGGTTATCACGCTCAGGGAAAACGGAATTAGGGAGAGAAGTCCGATGTTTGCCTGGCATTGATTATCCGTCGTGGGAACAATGCTTGGGATAATTTTGCCAGTTATCTAATTATGAATTATCTGGTAGCGTGGATTTAATTACAAGAACGTAAGAGTGAAGAGAGGGTATTATTATTATTATTATTATTATTATGTGTTATTATTATGTGTTATGTGTGTTGGTGAAGAAATCCACAGTGGTGTAGGTGTAAATATATATTTAAAAAATATATATTTACACCTTTCACCATTGTGGATTTCTTCACCATTTTAGTGACTCATGCTATTATTATTATTATTATTATTATTATTATTATTATTATTATTATTATTATTATTATTATTATTATTATTATTATTATTATTTAGTCACGTAGTGTTGTTTTCTGTTCGAATATTGTCAGAAGCAGCTACCACTAATCTGCTATTGTAGTATTTTCAGTCCCAGGTTAAAAGGGCAAGGTAAATAAGCTAAGTAAGCTTCTCTGAAACTTGCAGCAAACCATACCAGTCCGGCACAAGCGGCAACAAGTCATAACCAGGTTCTAAAACTAACAGAAGCGGTAATTATGATACGAAAACCAGCGTTATCTAACAGCGTTGATAACACTGGCATCATCAAACGTATTTCATCATTTTGATTGCGGATTATCTTGAAAGGTAATTAACTCTGGTTACACTTTGTCTTGGCGTTGATGATGAAATAGGATTAAAGGCTTAACGCTGTTAAACGAGCCGGTTAACGAGGATGTGGAAGAGTTCGTCTGTTCCGACTGTGTCTTATCAACTGTTATTTGCCATATCCTACTTCCTTCGTCATCAGCTGTTTATTAATGTACTTTATTTGTTTATTTTTCGCTATGTTTATTATACCCTTATCTGATCAGTAAGGCGAGTCAGAAAAAACTAAACCACTGATTAACAGGTTAACAGTGTATTATTATTATTATTATATTATTATTATTATTATTATTATTATTATAGGGTTTGCTCGAAGTAATGGCTCTTAAAAATAGCGACCGTGAAAGAGGCTAAACTTAGATATTCTCTGGCTTTTAAGAGGTGATGCTCATGTCTGTCCCAAGCCCGGATAAAAGAGGAGGTTTGAACCTAGTATTGGACCCCTGATTTTTAAAAATTCCAACAGTAATAGAAACTTGTAGAGGGCGAACTTAACTGGAGTACTGGAAATTAAAGTAGTAGAATTTTAAACGTTTGTTTAAATAGAAAGGAAATGGGACTTGCAGTTTAATGTCTCTATTAAGTCCAGGACATACAAAAAAAGAAAAAAAGAGAATGGGGTGGGGTTCGAAGGAAGCTGTAGACACATTCTAAGAGGAAGGAAGGTTTCTGGTCAAGAAACAGGAACGGGGATCAGTGTAAGTAGACGAACTTTATTATTATGACAGACACTTACTACCTTGGCCCGTTTGAAACGACAAGTTCAACAGGTGTCAATGTAAGTCTCAAGAAAAACGAACATTTCGGATTTTTTCTCCAACATCAAATGAGAAAACCGTTGCGTAATAATCAGTAGATGTGTTGACCTTAGTTGACCTGGGGAGCCTGAAGCAGGAAACTTGGGGTAGAGATCTTGAATATCCCTCAATGAAGACGTAAGCAGATATGGTCAGGTAAAGAAAGAAGATCCTAGGGAATTCTTACCCTGCGGAATACATTTACTTTATTAATAATAATGATAATATAATTTTGTTATTATTTTGGCAACTGCGAAGGATTATAATCTGATGAGTTTTCCTGCTGTGTTATCTGTAAAGTGTACAGTAATCGGCATTCTGAGTCCGTATTAAAGAGAAGAGTACAGCATTAAGAAGCTTCAATTATTATATCATCATTCGTGTCCTTTGCGTTATTTTTCTAGTTGGGATAAATTGGGAAATATTTTTATATTAAGAGTGATTGGTGTGTGCACAAGTTGAGTTATTGTGAGTATTGCTGTCCGGTCTTATAAAGTACTCTTTTTTATTAATAGCTTTATATCTGCACATTAGCTATTATGCATAAAAGATATTCTAGTTTTCACGTGGCTTCAGATGGCTAGCACCCTCGCCTCACCAGTGGGAGGCTCGAGATCGATCCCCAGGAAGTGGAACGATTTAGTCACATTTAATGAAGAGTTCGTTGCACCTTTGCTTACATAATCAGTGAATTTATACCTGGTAGTTAGTTGATTGTGGTAGGTCGCAGCGGGGTGGAGAAGAGTATAGGGATAGCAGCATCCTAATCCAAAGGTACATGCTGAGAACTGTATGGGTATAACACAATCTGCTTGTGAGATTGTATTTATATGTATGTTTACATATGCATTCGTATATTCAGTCATACCAGTTCATTATAGGAACCCTCTCTCTCTCTCTCTCTCTCTCTCTCTCTCTCTCTCCACTTCGTTTATCCTTTTAAATCACGAACCCCTCCGCCTTTAAAACCTTCATCCCATTAGAGCAATCTTTTCCTTTTCATGTCGGCAAGTCATTTTTGGCACATTCCACAACCACTCCCCTCGCTTACTTGACTCTGCCTCTTTAGCCCAAAATTGCCTTTTAGGACCCACCCCACCCGGTCCTACCCGTGGTTCTTTCTTCTCTCGCACTCTATCCCCCCCCCCCCCTCCCTCCTTTTAATCCCTCTCACCCCCTTCTTTCCACAGCCTGTTGTGGATGACGGCATACAATTGGATTCATTTGGTTTCCCGAAGCAAAGATTTATCGTCGTAGCACGTTGCTTGTCTTATTTTGGGCGAGGCTTTGTTTATGCCGGGTGCAGTGATACAGTCGAGATCTTTTTGGTTCTAGTTTTCGCTTAGATGTTGTGCATATTGATGAGTATTAGTCCCTTTTTTTTATTTTGATTTATTGATGTATTTTTATAGATGTGTTTTTTCATTAGCATTTGTATGCAGTGGTTGATTTATACGTTTATTTATTTACCTTAAGTTACGTCAATCTTCGTAGCTTTTATTAAAGTTTATAGTCGTGGTCGACATTATCGATAGAGTTGCGCATATTGATAAGTATTAGTTCCTTTTTAATTTTGATTTATTTATGCATTTTTATAGATGTATTTTTTCATTAGTATTTGTATGTAGTAGTTTATTTATACGTTCATTTATTTACCTTAAGGAACGTCAATCTTCATATGTTTTATTAAAGTTTATAGTCGTCGTCGACAATGTCGATAAAGTGAAAGAATTTCATACTCATTTTGGCAATAATAAAAAAAAATGCTCTCTAATCGTTGTAAAGGTATTCAAAGTTCATTAGCTAGGTAAACGTGCTTTGAACTTGGATCTTAAAGATGATTGTGTTGATAAGAATAACAACAGTAATACTGTTGTGAATAGTATAATGACCTAGCGACCAATTTTTGCTGAATGCTGATCCCAGCTCGCACATTTGTTTATGGTTTATCTGTGAATTCAATTTGTGTGTGGAATTTCGATACTACTACTACTACTACTACTACTACTACTACTACTACTACTACTAATAATAATAATAATAATAATAATGTTACTGAACAACCTGACGGTTCCAGGGCCAGGTCATTAGGCCAAACATTCAAAAATCTAATCACTACTACTTATAATAATAATCCTTAACAATAAATCACAAAAATATATGCACGTGATTTTGTTTGTTAGCTGAAGCTACGGGATAAGCTCGAAAAGAAACGACAGAGTGCCCAAGTACTTTCGTGTACTTTAAACACATCTTCGGGGCATAAAAATGGGTGAAAATACACGAAAAGTATTTTCGTGTATTTTAACACATCTTCCGGGCACGAAGATGTTTAAAAATACACGAAAAAGTATTTTAACACATCTTCTGGGCACAGAGATGTTTAAAGATGCACGAAAAAGTACTTTAACACATCTTCGGGGCACCAAGATGTTTAAAAATACACGAAAAAGTATTTTAACACATCTTAGGGGCACAAAGATGTTTTAAAATACACGAAAAAAGTACTTTAACACATCTTCGGGCCACAAACATGTGTTAAAATACACGAACATGTACTTTCGTGTACTTTAACACATCTTCGGGGCACAAACATGTGCTAAAATACACGAAAAAGTAATTTCGTGTATTTTAACACATCTGCGGGGCACAGAGATGTATGAAAATACACGAAAATTCTTGGGCACTCTGTCGTTTCTTTTCGAGCTTTCCCTGTAGCTTCTGCTAATAAGCCTTCACAAAAGGATTACACTAAAATAAGACTTAAATTTATGATCTTTTCGTGGCTTCCACTTTTCATTTGCTGAAAGTGAAAGAGATTTCGTCATGACGAGAAGTTATGCCGAGTGAATATCGTTAAAAGAATAACCTTAAAAAGAAAAAACTAGGTCAACCGCCCGAGGTCAGTATTCATTTTTTGCGTTTATAAAAAAAAAATAGTTTGTTTCAAGGGCTTCCTAATATTATGACTGTGTTATGGATGTAGAATTTCATTTAATATTTTATGCAAGACGGAAATCGTATGTTTTCTATATTTTTATAAATGCAGCAAATTAGAGGTTTTTGTTTAAAGGCTTCTTAAAGCTGCCAAGAAAAATAATGTTTAATGTGTGTGAAATGTCATAAATTTTTAATGATGAACATTTATTTTCAAATTTTTATATTTTAGTCTAGTGCAGTATATATTTTTTTTATTGATGTAGTAAACTAACATTTTGTAATCGCTTTTAAAAAGGTTGTTGTGTGGTTAGAGTTTACATAGGAAAAGGTTATTTTTAAGTCACGAAAGAAATGGAAAAATTCAATTTGTATTATCGCCATCGTTATCACCTTGTCAGTATATTCAAGAAATGTTTAATTTCCCTTGGTATTAGAAACTCTTGAAAGCAGTATTTCTTTCTGTTGTCACATCGTGTTGCTTCATCGCAATGATAGAGTAATTCTGTAAGCGAAATAAAGCCTTGGAAAAGTCCCATTTTAATCGCGTTTTTAAATACCAGTGTCTTAGCAACATGATTTGTAATGTGAGCTGCTAAAGGAAATTGCTCTTCATCCAACCACTCTCGGGCCTCGATGTGACTCATTACCACTCACATCGCCCCCCCCTGTAAAGATCTGTTACATGTTTCATTAAATATTTATTTAATTATTTGTTTATTTATGTATTGTTATTTTTTGTGGGGGGATCGCTGTGTGTGTGTGTGTGTACAAACTCTCATACCTGAGTGGTTTCCGTTTGATGTCATTTTTAGCGTATGGCCAACTTTTCTTCGATATGTAAAAGTAAATGCCAATTTGATTTTTTCCAGTAATTTTTGCTGGTGTAGGAAAAATGACTGCGGAATCAATTGCTCTCTCTCTCTCTCTCTCTCTCTCTCTTAACTCTGCTCTAACAAAACGTATACCGAAGCTAAGAAATAATAATAATAAAAAAATAGCGTTTCCGTGCCCGAGGTTGACAGAATCGTTCTCTCTCTCTCTCTCTCTCTCTCTCTCTCTCTCTCTCTCTCTCTTTGCTTGCTTTAATAATACGTATACTGAAGCTGGAACATAAAATTAGCATGTCCGTGCCTGAGGATGTCGACTCTCTCTCTCTCTCTCTCTCTCTCTCTCCTCTCTCTCTCTCTCTCTCTCTGCTCCCAAGCGCGAGTCTGCTCAGTCTTGTGGAAAGATGACCTTGAACTGGATCCGAGTCTCCTTTTTGATCATGTACTTGGGCGGAAAAGCAGCCGAGGCTGTGATGTGTGTTTTGTTTGTTTGTTTGTGTAGTTGAATAAGGTGCATGCTGTGTATCGGCTGTGTACTTGAATAAGTTGCATGCTGTGTTGGCTCCTCAGGCCTTGTTGTGGCCCGGTACTGCTAACACCAGACTCCCAAAGTCTGGTGCGATTTTGTGCTTGCAGAAATCGGCAGTTGCTCAAACCAGACTCCTAAGTTTTTAAGCCTCGTTTTTTGGAGGGTGAGGTTTCTATAACAGCGTCCTTTTCTGCCCATTGTTTTCTAGCCAGTATATTCTGACTCCGCTGTGCCTCAGTGAACCCTTGTTTTTGTGACGCCACCTCTGAATCAAATCAGTTTATGGATGTAGGTTGGGACCTATTGGTCAGTTTTTTTTTTTTAATATGGGTTTGTGCAGATTTATTCATTGATTAATTTGTGGATTTTGCTACGTTGAATAAAGACCGTTGTTGGTAAAAGAATTATGCCTATTGGATTACGTGTATACCCGGTAAACAATACGCCGATGTTTCCTCGGCGCAGTCGAGTTTTCTGTGTCACTACGGCATATGATCAAGGCCACTGAAAATAGATCTATCTTTCGGTGGTCTCGGTATAATGCTATATGAGCCTCGGCCCATGAAACTTTAACCACGTCCCGGTGGTGGCCTATCTTATATCGTTGCCAGAAGTACGATTATGGCTAACTTTAACCTTAAATAAAACAAAAACTACTGAGGCTAGAGAGCTGCAATTTGGTATGTTTGATGATTGGAGGGTGGATAATCAACATACCAATTTGCAGCCCTCTAGCCTCAGCAGTTTTTAGGACCTGAGGGCGGACAGAAAGAGTGCGGACGGACAGACAAAGCCGGCACAATCGTTGTCTTTTATAGAAAACTAAAAATGGGTTTACTTTTGTATTATGGATAGAGTGGTCAATTTCGGTAAGATAGACGTTCGATTGACTGTTAAATTGTGTTGGTCAGTCAGTCGAGTCGTTGATTTCGTTGGGTTGATGAACAATGGATTTGCTGAGTTCTGTTGATTAGCTAGACCAGTTACTTGTTGATTTCAGTTGATTGGCTGGACCATTACTTGTTGATTTCAGTTGATTAGCAAGACCAGTTACTTGTTGATTTCAGTTGATTAGCTACACCAGTTACTTGTTGATTTCAGTTTCGATTTCAGTTTGCTGACCGACCCAGTTGATGTGTTATAGCTGATATATCGACCGCTATTGATTTAATGTGATCTAGTTATAGGTAGCTTGATTCTCTCATTTTTCATTTCCATTTTTTTTATTGTGAACTTTGCTTTAAATTATTGAACCATTCCAGAGGAAGAAGAAACTGACGACTCCGCCCTCGGTACTGGAACTGTGCTACTGAGACCGGCACCAGCCTCCTTTTTTTCTCTCTCCCCCTTTTTTTTAAGCCCTCTTTGGCACGCAGCCCACTCCGAAAGCCTATAAGACGCTTTCACCTTTAATAAGACGCACGGGGAAGAGAGAGAGAGAGAGAGAGAGAGAGAGAGAGAGAGAGAGAGAGAGAGAGAGAGAGAGAGAGAGAGAGGAAGGAAGGAAGGAAACTTTTAAGATCTTTATTTGTATCGCTGATATTGTATTCTCCGTTGGGAACGGGCGTCGTTGCTGGGTCGTTTCACGATCACTTGTTTGTTTGGTTGTTTGTTTGGGTCGCCTAATTTTTCGTTCCCTGAGAAGTTTGGGACCTCAAGCGAAGCCCTCCGTCTGTCTGTTCGCTTGTCTGTCCGTCGCGCGTTATAATTTACTGAATACCCAGCTTTATTGTAATGATGAGATTTTAATGATAATTCTTACACTGGGTTACACTTCATTTGAATTAGGTTGCCAAAAGGGTCGGCCAAGTTTATCATTGATTTTTATAGCCAAAAGGCCCCTCCCATGGGAATATGCCCGTCAGAGCCAGTCCAAGTGGGTCCTGGATCTCCTATTGCCAGATTTTAGGTCATCCAGCCGACTGGCCGGGTTTCAAGGTCATCATCATCATCATCATCATCATCCTTGTCACTTAGAACATTTTCTCCCGCCTATTTTCGTTTCTTGTCGTTTTGTTTTGGCCATTTAAAATTAGACAATAGGATTTTAAACGTAGGCTTCCGCATTGGTTCGCTCATTTTGCTCGTTTAAGAATTAAGAACGGAAGGCTATTAGGCAATGTTTAGATTTTTTTCCCTCGAAACTTGGAAGTCTGTTCGACGACCCCCAGCTTGGAGGTACGAGGTTAAAGGTTTCTCTCTCTCTCTCTCTCTCTCTCTCTCTCTCTCTCTCTCTCTCTCTCTCTCTCTCATATCCAGTGACTCCATCGTCTTCATCGTCCTCCGATAAGCGCTTTTTAAACGTACTCTGCACCACAACTTTTTCCAGCACCGCCTCCCCATTCCCCCCCCTCCCCCCGGAAAAAAAATAATAATGATAATGGGGGCGAATTCCTTTTCCTCCCACCGAGTGTCGGGTTGCTGCGAGATTTTTCTCCGAAGGTTTTCCTTCTCAGAATGTTTATGAAGCTTCTCGGGAACCTTGGCCGTGCATTTGCTTTGCAGATTCAATTTAGGCAGCGCGAAAGGCTGAGAGTGGGGGGGGGTGGGGAAGGAGGAGAGGCTGACTTGCCGTTCATGGATGCTTTATGTTCCCTTCTTTATTTTACGCCTCTGGACGAAAATAGGGCGCAGGGGATTGTAGCGGTCGTGGCTGTCTCGGTATTTTTAGCTACTGCATGTCCCTCCCCCCCCCTTTTTTTTATTGGTTTATTTCAGGTATTGCTGGGCGAAAATGGGTCAGAGGGAGGCAGACTCGCCGTTTTTAGGCGCCGTGTGATTATTTCGTATTATTGATAGGTGTTTCTTTCCGGGCGAAAATAGGGCAGGAAAGAAGAGGCATTGTTGCGCTCGAGTTCGTCTTGTCATTTTTAGGTGCTTCGTATTGCTCTTTTTATTTTAGGCACTTCTCGACGAAATAAGGTCGGATAGGAGGCATTATAATAAGGTCGGATAGGAGGCATTATAATAAGGTCGGATAGGAGGCATTATAATAAGGTCGGATAGGAGGCATTATAATAAGGTCGGATAGGAGGCATTATGGCGATGGAGGGTGCTCAGTTATTCATGTATTCATTTTTAGGACGATTCCTGTTTCTGCTGTTTATTTTCGGCATGTCTTGGGGAACTTGGGTTAGAAGGAGATCTAGTTATGTTTGAATTCATTATTTAATAGATCCATAGTTGTAGGGTGTCTTACTTTTTACCCCCTACGTCAATTTTCCTGGAAAAAAAAATCAAAGTGAATAAAAAAAGGATGACAATTTTTCCATGATTTTAAAACGAATTTTTTATTTATTTATTCATTTATCTATTTATTTATTTATGTATCTGTTTGTAAGCTTATTTGGTATCTGTATGTAAGCCTATTTGATTTTCCCCTGTAGGGGGGTAGCTGCAGCCCCTTCCGTTCCTTTTACTGTACCTCCATTCATATTATCTTTCTTCCGTCTTGCTGTCCACCCTCTCCTAACAATTATTTGAAAGTGCGACAGCAAGGTTTTCTTCCTGTTACACCTTTCAGACCTTTTACTGTCAATTTCCGTTTCAGCGCTGAATGACCTCATAGGTCCCAGTGCTGGGCCTTTGGCGTAAACTCTGTATTCCATTCCGTTCCACATTTGAGTTTCCTCATTTGTTGTCGAAGTCTTCGGTGTAAACTCCGTCATCCTGAAAATCTTAAAGTAATTTTTTCATGTCGTAATATAATAGTTTAATGTTTTCATAATTTTGTAACTTTCAGTTAAGAAAAAACTCGGAACAAGGAAAATAAAAAAAGTAGTCAGTGATTTTTTTTGTTATAATGTAAAAATACTAGTAAGTTACGTGAATATTTAATGGGGAAATTAAAACCAACCATTGCTGCTTTTTTTTTTTATTTAATTACGAAGCCAGATTAAGAGCTTTTTCAATTATGAAAAAATCTACGTTTGAGATTGGAAGCGCAGTAGGCTCTGGAAAGCTACTAGTTTGTAATTTTCAAGTCTTATTTTGTTGTTATAGTGACGAGCAAACAGTTGTTAATATCGATGTATTCGTGTATCACGATATAAAATATATCCAGCGTCGGCAGGGACGCTGTAAAGATATGCGGTAATTTCAGTGAAATTTGATAAGGTTATCATTAATGTTGGAATGTGTACAATTGACAGGCTGCTTTTCTCTATCGCTTGTCTCTGCCGGGGGGAGTGTGTAATTTTGAGGGAGAATTTACTGCATTGCAGAGAGAGAGAGAGAGAGAGAGAGAGAGAGAGAGAGAGAGAGAGATTTCTCTCTCATAAATGATATTCATTTCCATGCTAAGTGATTCTTAGCGGAGTTTTGTACGTCAGGATTGTATCTGTACGCGGATTCACACTAACGTTAGGTTATTTCAGTTGCGTTAAATTATTGTCAGGTATCAATTACCTTATCATATCGCTGTAGGCATTACTCAAGGTTCTTTGCAGCGTGCCTTCGGTCCCTCGCTGCAACCCCTATCGTTCCTTTTACTCTACCTCCGTTCATATTCTCCTTCTTCTGTCTTACTTTCCACCCTCTCCTAACAATTGTGTCATGGTAAAACTGCGAGGTCTTCCTCCTGTTGTGACTTTAAAGCCTTCTTTAATCTCAATTTCCCTTTCAGCCTCTGGCTTGAATTTTATATACCAGTTCGATATCACTCCACCTTGTTCCCATGCGGAAAAAATGCCAACGGAAAAGGAATAGTATAAAACATAATTAGGCTTTTGGTTTATGTCTGTGATGGCTATGTTTTGCTCATGTTGATTACTGTATTTTTGTTTTCAGAGGACATGCAGGTTATATATATATGCTGAAGGCGCTCTTTTACCCTTCGGTGGTCGCAATTGTTGTCTCATGATTATACAGTATGGTTTGTGAACGAAGGTCAGAAAGAATGGCAAGTGATTTTGTCGCTCTGACAGTGGATTCTCTCTCTCTCTCTCTCTCTCTCTCTCTCTCTCTCTCTCTCATTGTTTTGACGGGTTTGATATGCCCGTGGAAATCCCATTCACTGTAGATTCAGCAAAATGCATTACTAAATACTCGTAAGTTGAGCAATGGAATCCGCCAGTTTGCTGCAGACCTGCGGCAAATGGTGCGAAGGATAGACTTCGGCAGTGAGTTCCAAGGAACCCATATATATGTATATGTATATAATATATATATATATATATATATATATATATATATAAATATTAATATTATATATATATATATATATATATATATATATATATATATATATATATATATATATATATATATATATAGAGAGAGAGAGAGAGAGAGAGAGAGAGAGAAGAGAGAGAGAGAGAGAGAGAGATCTAAGGATGTCAGGCAGGGCAGCTGATCGAGACTACGGTCTACCCCAAAGCCAAATCAAAAGTCCTTCAACGAAGGGTATCGTGCTTACCCCATCCAAAAATGGGAAAAAGCACGTTAAAAGAAGAAGAAGAAGAAGAAGAAGAATAAGAATAAGAAGAAGAAGAAGAAGAGAGAGAGAGAGAGAGAGAGAGAGAGAGAGAGATGGGGTGATGGTGAATGTGAGAAATATACTGTCTCATAAGTCTTACCTTGTTAATAACAAGGATATAATTGTGTATAAAGATGTACCAACTTGTCGCCATTCCATTGTTCGTGTGGCGACATTTGTTTCATAACCTTTTGGGGTTTTAAAGCTGAACAGGAAGTACAGTGTAAGTCTTAAATGCGTCCTTGCATAAGCGTGTCATTGTGCGGTAATTGTGAATGTACTCCAATGTACTGTATTTACAAGGGATGCCATTTGCTACTGTGAAATCAAGTGCTTTAGATAAGTTGCAGGTGCACGTCTCTGCGAAAGTGGTAGCTCATAATATTTGCTTCACGTTTAAATGTTTTTGTTTTACGTTAATATTTATTTGTTGAGCAAGTATTGTCTTATTTCAGATTAAAAATTTTTTTTTAATTTATTTTACTTGCACTTTTCTCCGTGACACACAACGGAGTGACCGCTGACACTTTTGATTTCAAATCGTATTGTGGTATGACTTCTTTGCCTTCCTTTTCGTTCCTAGAGAATATCTTCTTCTTATCTTCTTCTTTGTGGAAATTTGTGTAATGCCTGCTGTTCCGTTTTTGGAAAACGTGTGGGCCATGCGACGACATTCCAGCATTTCGTTCTTCCTTCCTTTGTTTTCGATTTTTCGGTTGCTGGGCGAAAAAACGTCCACAGAAGAAAGTAGAGGTGGTTCTTTAATTTTCTCCTAAATGGTGAAGAAAATATTCTCATTGTTTTGGGTGCGTAAAAGTAATGATTTTTATCATTGTCTCAGCGCGGTTAATTCTTTTGACATTATTACGAAGATTGTGATGTCGTAATTCTCTCTCTCTCTCTCTCTCTCTCTCTCTCTCTCTCTCTCTCTCTCTCTCTCTCTCGTTTAATAAGCTTCATTGTATTTTGATATTATTACAAAAATTTCTCTCTCTCTCTCTCTCTCTCTCTCTCTCTCGTTTAATACTGTAAGCTTCATTGTATTTTAATATTATTACAAAAATTTCTCTCTCTCTCTCTCTCTCTCTCTCTCTCTCTCTCTCTCTCTGCTCCTCAACATAATTATCCATTATTACCCATAAAACCCCTAACATTATTTTGCTAGTTCTTAATGTTGAGTTTTGGTGGCAGGAAGTTAGGCTTTTCGGTTTAAGTTCCTCATTGTGACCCATTTCCGCTCATACCAGACTCCTAAGGCCTTTGGCAAATACCTAAGCATTAAGTTGTGTGGGAGGGGCTTGTAAATGACCTTGTGACGTCATAATCCGCCGTCGACACGTGGGCCAAGTGTCCCGTCGACTTTTGGTCTTATTCTTTTTTCCTCTTCTAAAAGTGGGAAGAGGAAGAGCGAAGTATTTCAAGAGGAGTTTCCGTGAAAAGAGGAAAGAGGGGAAAACCTTTGGACGCGACGACAAAGTTGAGAGGATTAGAAAATTGACGGAGAAAAGATAAGACGGTTTGTGGTAATTGCGTAATAAAATCTTGAGTTAAAAATAAATAAATTAATATATAAAAGTGAGAATATCAGAAGGACAATGATGTCGGGTATTTAGTATTAATGGATGGAAATACGTTAGTTATTTTGAGGTTTGGAAATTACTTAGAGGAAAATATATGCGAAAGAGGAGAGAACATTGATTTTATTTTAAATACAGGTTTTACTTTTGAAGACTAGCAATCGTAACACTGCTAGAAGCATCGGAAGCAGAGGAAATACTTAAAGGTAACTGTTGTCATCACGAGAGAAGGTGGACCTGAAAACTGCTGCGTCCTTCTAAGAGGGGATGATTCACTGTTAATTAGTCTTTGATGGGGATTAGGACTTAATGAGCTTCTTTCCTCTCTCTCTCTCTCTCTCTCTCTCTCTCTCTCTCTCTCTCTCTCTCTCCTCCCCCTTCACTGTAGTTATTTTAGGACACGTCCTCGCTGAGGCGAAAAGATCGTCCCGTATTTCTGTACGATTTTCTTAGAACTTTTTTTTTTTTTTTTTTTTTTTTGCTCTACGGAAGTTAAAACCCTTCTGTTTCTCGCGATTTTTTGAGGTTCCTTTATATTTATAGCTCAGTGTTTTAGAATATATATTTATATATATTTCAAAGGCACAAAAAAAAAAATCGTAAAGAAAAACAAAAGGCTCAAGACAGTACAGAATTATATGAGCTTCGGGAAATCTCATATATTTTCATGCGATTTCCCCAAGCTCATATATTTCTGTGCTGTATCTTGAGGCTTTTGTTTCCCTTGAAGGTTTGTTTCGTGCCTTGGAACTTTTATGAGTATTTATTTGGTGACAACTTCTCTTATATTGAAAAAGAATTTTTGTTTGTAATGAGGCTACATTCTTGTGCATGAAACAAACAAAAAACACCGCAACCTTGTATAGAAACTTTGATAAAAACAAAGCTCTCAAAATTAACAAAAAAGATTAAATATCAATAAAGCTGACTATATCTTTTGATTAATGATTGTTCGTAACGAAAACGTTCTTATTTCTGTTCTCCTCCTTGTTCCTTTAATGGCTTAACTATTTATTTTTTCCAGTCGGAATTATGTATTCTCAAATGATAATTCATTTCTTTTCTCTGTTATTTATTTATCAATTACTTCCATTTCCCACTATCTATCATCCTTACTCTGACGTGAAACGGAGGAGGAGGAAGGAGGAGGAGGAAGAAGCCATGAAAAAAAAAAAAAAAAAACGAGACATTTCGATTCCTTCGATGACGTCATCGGTTTTGGAGGTTTTCATCACCGTGTGCGAAGCTTTTTTTTTTTTTTTTTTTTTTTTTTGCTGATGCAGCAGCGTTCTTGAAAGGAGGCAGACGGTTTTATTTAACTTTTTTTTTTTTTTTAGATTTTTCCTCTCGGATGAAAGAGAAGAACAATTGTATTTCCATTTGTGTCTGGAACATATTTTTGACCTTTTTTTTTCTACGGAAAGGAAAGGAATTTCTTTTTTTTTTTATTCAAGTTCTTTATTTTTTTTTTTATCTGAAAGTCGTTTGTTTTGTAAAGGAAGAAGATATTTTAAATCGGCCCTTTTATCTGTAGGTATAATATAACGAGAAACTTATTTCTGTTTATAAGTTTTAAATCGCACTGTGAAACCACGTTCCCCTTTTGTAAGGAAACAGAGCTTTCTCTTTTTTTAACGTTTTATAGGAAGACTCGTAACTGTATTTTGTAATTTCATTTCTTTATTTTACAAAGTGGACGTAAGAAAAATGCTATTTGCATAATGTTTTATAGTATTGTACCTATAGGAGAACGAAGATTCGTATTTGCGTTTTTTATGTACGTATGTATGTATGTATGTATGTATGTATGTATGTATGTATGTATGTATGTATGTGTATATATACATATATATTATATATACATATATATATATATATATATACTGTTTTTCATTTTATATACGATTTTTCCTCAGAAAGGAGACCAAATTTTATTAAACTTTTTTTTTTTTTTTTTTTTTGTCAATGGGGAAATATTGAAGAATCCTATTTGACACTTAACAACATTGCGTACCGTTCATGCGTAACGTAAATCATATTGGTAACAATCACCGAAAGTGTTTGTTGTAAAGACCACATTGACCAGTCAGCTGCTTCTCCTCAGCTTACTCCTTAGTCGGGGTCACTGACCTCTTTTGAATGAGCCTTTTTCCAGGTGTTTTAGTTTTCTGTAAAAGAAAACTATTGTGCCGGGTTTGTCTGTCCGTCCGCACTTTTTCTGTCAGCACTTTTTTCTGTCCGCACTTTTTTCTGTCCGCACTTTTTTCTGTCCGCACTTTTTCTGTCCGCCCTCAGATCTTAAAATCTACTGCGTCTAGAGGGCTGCAAATTGGTATGATAATCATCCACCCTCCAATCATCAAACATACCAAATTGCAGCCCTCTAGCCACAGTTGTTTTTATTTTATTCAAGGTTAAAGTTAACCATGATCGTGCTCCTGGCAACGAAATAGGATAGGCCACCACCGGGCCGTGCGTAAAGTTTCATGGGCCGCGGCTCATACAGCATTATGCCGAGACCACCGAAAGATGGATCCATTTTCGGTGGCGTTGATTATACGTTGTACAGAAAACTCGATTGCGCCGAAGAAACTTCGGCGCATTTTTTACTTGTTTCTTGTTTCATGAATTTTTTTTGAATTCGTATTCGGATAATTTGTTTACGCTTTCTGCTGGAAACCTCACCATCATCGGGAAGGAAACAAGTGAGGAAATCCTCTTCGCCAGGTGGTACGAGAACTCAAGCAGGCTGTAGAATCCAGAGGAGAGCGTTCAGTCCATTTTGCACCACCCAAGTGGACTCACACAACAAGTAAGAGAGACCTGGAGAGATCTTTTCGACCTGGATCACACAGAAACCAGTTCGGGAAGCCACAGAAATAAAAGACTAATGTTAGTCGTTGGCATTGAAAGGGTTTTATGGGGTCAACAACGCTTGTATTTTATTTATATCTTTTTTTTTTTTTTTAATGTTGGTGGAATTTGTTTGTGGCTGTTTGTAGCGTTGTTTGGCTAATATATATTTAAGCTGGAAAATTGGGATCACTTTCTAGGTGATGTGATTATTGATAAATCTGAAGGTTTTTAATTACTTTTGGGGGTATGGGGAACATGGGAATTTCAAAAACACACACACACACGCACATGCTCATATATATATTATTTATACATATATGTGTATATATGTATATATATGTATTTATACATACATACATACATACACAAAATACACGCACACGTAAACACATTTATATATTGATAAATGTAATATCAGTAAAAGAAATCAAAATTATAAAATATAAGCTGTAAATAAGAAAAATTTAGGCGAATTTTACTAACTGGACGGCGTAATTCAGAAGTCATTCTTCCTTTATTTGAAACGTGTATTCATACGCTGTCGATGATGTCTGCCAACTAGGAACTAATTATTTCCTCTCTCACTCCGCAGGTAAGGATCGTATAGCCCCCGCCGCATCGCTTTTCAGGACAGAGAGAGAGAGAGAGAGAGAGAGAGAGAGAGAGAGAGAGAGAGAGAGAGAGAGAGTTACCCAGTTGCGTAATTCTTGGTGACGTAAGTCACGCCTGCGATCTCTTGCCTCGTTCCTTTCCTTTGCCTTGTAATCGTTGTTGTAACTCTCTATCAGATATATATATATATATATATATATATATATATATATATATATATATATATATATATTTATTTGTATTACACCTTTGTGTAATTGAGTGCTTAATGGAGAGTAACTATGAAAAGTATGTGTTTACTTAAAAGCTAAACTCGTGTAGTCACCTCCTTATAAAATTTGAACCAGATATTATTATTATTATTATTATTATTATTATTATTATTATTATTATTATTATTATTATTATATAATGACCCTGTCAGCCCAGGTAACTCTGCGGCTTCCGTGATTGGTTGTCGGGTAAATGGAACGCATCCATCCGTGTTCTTGGTCGTCCTGTTTTGAAGCAGTTCCACTGGATTGCCTGGTGTGGGTGTGGGTGTGGGTGTGAATTATGAGGTGGAAAACAGGTCCCAGGGTATAGGATACGAGTTGAATTAAAATCCTCCTGGTTTCTTTATTACCTTGTGTGGAAGGATGGTGCGTTTTCGCATTCGAAGTTTCTAGTAACATACTTGTGGTCTGGGGTCACTGAGTGTTTTATGTATATACATATGTATATATATAAAATATATACATATATATATATGTATATAGTTATGGATTTGTTTCACCATTCATTGATTTTGTAGGTAAACTTTAGCAGTCCTAATCAGTGATTATTAGGAACCTCGTCTGCAGACCCCTTCGTTAGTTGAAACGTGACTGGGGTTTGAATTGGAGGTTGTGTATGAATTAAAGGGTTGTGGACAGACAGAGAGAATGCCAGGTTCAAGTTGAGCTGATTGAGCAGTGAAGTGATTGCTTGTGCTTGTGCGTGTGTGTGTGTGTGAGAGAGAGAGAGAGAGAGAGAGAGAGAGAGAGAGAGAGAGAGAGAGAGACAGAGAGAGAGTCTTTACCTAGTCCAAGTTTGAAGTTTGAGGAAAGAGAAGAGAGAGAGAGAGAGAGAGAGAGAGAGAGAGAGAGAGAGAGAGAGAGAGAGAGAGAGAGAGTCTTTACCTAGTCCATGTTTGAGGAAAGAATCTGAGAGAGAGAGAGAGAGAGAGAGAGAGAGAGAGAGAGAGAGAGAGAGAGAGAGAGAGAGAGAGAGAGAGAGAGAGAGCTGCTTACTGGACGGGTAGTCTACTAATACATGACATAGCCCAAATCTGCTGGTAATAAGAAGAAAGGTAGAAGAATTTAAGAGTGAGGTCTAAACTTTTGAAGGAATCTTTGTATTAGTGTACTGAAGGATGGAAGACCGTATCCATAAGACTTAACAGGTTAAAATGAAACTGAATTTAGAAGAGCAACAAATCATTTGGAAACCCTGAACAAAAAAAAAAATGTGCTTGAGAGATGCCTGAGGTCAGAATTCTAAGTAACATGATTATAGCCGCCTGAATGAGGGATCCAGTTCTGTGCATGTCAATCATTTCCACCTGCCTGGGGCATAACGATGCTGAGTATGATTTTCCCGGCCTGCCTTGTGTCCAGAATACACAGTGTGGAGATATTCTTGGACTACCTGAGAACAGAATTATAAGTATGATTTTTTTTTATGACCTGTTTGAGTAGGAAGGTTATTTTTTAATGTCAAAATGTTAATTTTTCAATTGGTTAATTTATCATGGTGAGCTAGACAAGATTCATTCAGGTGTTAAGACCTCTTAGAGAGAGAGAATGCAAATATTTGATGTTAATGTGTTTCTCCCATTTTTTTTTTAGTGCTCGTTGATGTGTAATAGGCATTAGGTCACTACGAGGCCTAAGGCAGGTGTGAGATAGAAAGTGAGCTTCTTTTTATATCTTATTTTTATATCGTTGTCTGAGGGCGTGCACAGCTCTCTCCTTTGGTTTGTTTATTGTTAATTATCTCTTTGTTTAATTACCAGCCCTTCAGTTTAGTTCTTTTTGCAAGTTAAATATTAATTAGAATTCTGCTCTACTTTTTTCGTTCTGGAAAAAGAGGAGATTAATAACAATGGCCCGTGAAACAGTTATGGAGAAAAATGTGCTAAAATTTTCCTTTGACCTTGAAAAAACCGGCCAAGGTAAAAAATATTGAGTGGAGGCGACTGCCAAGGGTAACACTTGCCACGTTTCGTCAAATCAGTAAAAGAGGTAAATTATTATAATTATTATTATAATTATTATTATTATTATTATTATTATTATTATTATTATTATTATTATTATTATTATTATTATTATACCTCTATTTGTGATTTGAAGAAACTGGTAAGTAGCTGCTATTCGTGTGACGCAACCTATTATTATTATTATTATTATTATTATTATTATTATTATTATTATTATTATTATTATTATTATAATAATAATAATAATAATAATAATAATAATATCAAATCTTGCGTCATACCAAAGGCTACCTACAGAGTTTCGTCAGATAAAAAAACAGCAAATTATGAATAATAATAATAATAATAATAATAATAATAATAATAATAATAATAATAATAATAATAATCATCTCTTGCGTCATTGTCGATCAGGTATGACAAGAAAGCCCCGTTACAACGTATGCTTAGTGGATTTGCCCCCCCCCCTCATAATTTTCTTTCTATGTGGATGGGGTGCGACTTATTTGCATATGTTATTAGGCCACTTCGCTTACCACATGCGTGAGTATCTTTTTTTTTTTCTTTAATACTTAAACCATTTCTCCACTCCAGTTCCTCTGATGAGCGCCACCTGTAGTGGACCTGTATCAGAAGAGAGATTCGGCCCCGAATCTGCTGTGAGGTGTTGGTGGTGGTGATACAGCAATGCTGTTAATGAGGATGTTGGAGGTGACGGTATTGCTGTCGTTGTTAATAATATTAATATTGTTACTGTTTGGGTCGCGGTTTGGTAATTATGTTCTATATGTATTATTATTATTATTATTATTATTATTATTATTATTATTATTATTATTATTCATAACTGACTCTGTGAATATAAAGGAAGTGTGGAAATTTTAAAGATATATCCGATATGCTTTATTATTATTATTATTATTATTATTATTATTATTATTATTATTATTATTATCGGAAAATCAACATTTGATTTTGCGAATCTATTATATGAAAATTTAAAGATATCCCTAAAGTATTATTATTATTATTATTATTATTATTATTATTATTATTATTATTATTATTATTATTATTATTATTATTATTATTATCGTAAAAAAATTTTATTTCCTCCACTTTTGATGTCCTAAGATAATTACGATAATTTTGGTCAAAGTCTTGGTTTGCGAAACTTATTCAGGTCTCACGAGCAACATCTGTATGAAATTATGTTTTTTTTTTTTAAGGTTTTCATGACCGTTTCTCTCTCTCTCTCTCTCTCTCTCTCTCTCTCTCTCTGGTTACTGCTAGTACGGAAGTTTAATAGGTTAAGTCACTTTCCTCTGCTCAAGCATATTGTACTGCATTTTATTCTCTCTCTCTCTCTCTCTCTCTCTCTCTCTGGTGCTGTGTAAGAAAGTTTCTTTTTTTGATGGAGCTTATGGTTACTGTATTTTATGTGTGTGTGTGTGTGTGTGTGTTCAAGCTTGTACGTATTTGCTTAAGGTGGTGCTCATTATACGTGCAGTAGGTCAGGTTGTTTTTTCGTGGTAATTACATCCATTCCACATTTCCCTTATGGTTCACTTTTGGCGAAGAGAATCATTATAGTTCAGGTCTGGTGGAGAGTCATATATATGTGTATATATATACATATATACAGTATATATATGTTATATGTATATACATTATACATATATATTATATATATACACATACATATACATAGTTCAGGTTTCTAGAGTTTCAAAGTTCAACTTTGTTGATAGTTCGTAGTTTCCCATTTGGGATTCGTTGTTAGCTTTTGGTGAAGCCGAAACCCCGGAAGAGAGAGAGAGAGAGAGAGAGAGAGAGAGAGAGAGAGAGAGAGAGAGAGAGAGAGAGAGAGAGAGAGTTACCCATATACAAGTTACGTAGCGTTCGGATGAAAATAAACTAACACATTTTCCTCACTACCTAGGGGAAAGAAAGTCGGAAAAACGTATTAATATAATTTTTTTTTTACTTGAACCGCGCGTAATTTTGTCTTTTGATTAAATACAGAAAGAAACAAAGTACCAAGGTATTACTATTATTATACTATTAAAGACTGCTGTGAATACGCTGGTAGTGTATTTTCTCTTTACCAGAATGTGAACATTGGCCACTTTTTGTCAAGCGTTATTGTGGAAGAGAAAAGAATTATAAGGAAGATTGAGAAGTTAACTCCAAGTTGGGCAGCCATCCTATTCAACAGGACTTGTCTGAGAGAGGCTGTACTCCATTCATATATTATTTTTTTTTTTGGGCCGTCTATCACAGTCATTCTATTAGGTTGGGTTTTTTTTTTTTTTTTTATAGTGTGGGGTTCCGGGTTGCATCCTGCCTCCTAGGAGTCCATCACTTTTATTATTATTATTATTATTATTATTATTATTATTATTATTATTATTATTATTATTATTCGAAGTTTTATGTGGCATTCCAGGTAATACATTGCTCCTAAGAAAGAGATCGAAGTGCCAAAAGTCTAGCACTTTTTTTTTTTTTAGAGTATCTTCAGTGTTTAAAGATTTTGTTGTGCACTGAGTAGTAGCTTATGAATACAGAATAGTAAGATTAATAGTAACTGTAAATATTGTAAGAAGTAATTGTGACCTGGTGATAACAATCCCCTGTCATTGTTATAGTTCATTATAAAGGGGTCGGACGGGAAACGAGGCCTCAAAAAGAATAAAAAAAAAATATGAAAAAAAGTTTAAACACGCTTTTATTAAAATGCACTAAAAAGTAAAAAAAATTAATTTTTAGACACACCAGGATTTTCTTACAATTAATTATGTCTACGAAAATAAAAGCGTCGGCGTCAAACGTGGAAGAAAATGCTACAAGAAAAGAAATATATATTTTTTTATTTCTTGTAGCATTTCCTTCCATGTTTGGCGCCCACGCTTTTATTTTCGTAGACATGATTAATTGTAAGAAAATCCTGGTGTCTCAAAAAATTACTTTTTACTTTTTAGTGCATTTTGATAAAAGTATATTTAAATTTTGATAAAAGTATGTTTAAAATTTTTTATTTTTATTTTTAGTTTTGACAGAAATTGTAACCGAATTAAGATTGTATCTAACGAAATTGAACGTGCTATCCTGTCGATCCAAATAAAGTTTGAAAAATCCATAGAGTTACTAACTTATTCTTCCGAGTCAAAGAAGGTATGAAAAATCCGAAGATTTTCATATAAATCCCGAGATACTGGGAGGAGTCATTGTAGGGTTACTAGAGGTCACGGCTGACCTACTGATCATGTAAGGTTGTATTGTCACCGGGATTGAGTAACCACGCAAAATTTCAAGTCCATCGGACGAAGGGAATTGTTCGCAAATTGAGTTACAAGATTTGAACCAAACAGATGGACAGATTCAGAAGTCAAGTTAAATAAAAGCGTGTAATAAAACAACACAACTACTCTGTTAGAATTGGACACACTTCCAATTAGGTGCTTTTGCAAGTACGAGAATACTCTCACAAATCAGACCTGGCCAAACTATGCGTTGTAGCTGGAAGCAATGAATTTAAAAATAGAAGTATTTTTGAGTCGGAAGCAATTCAGTTCACAGAGAACAATGATGATAACGTTAGCTCCGGAAGATTAACCTTGGACCCAGTAATTTTGCGTCAGTGTACGAGCGAGCGCGAAGTGACCCAAAAGTCAATTGTGGGTGGCCTTCAAAATGGCCCTCTTATCTTCCTCGTATTGTATCTTCCGGTTCAATGCTACGACCGCCATATTGCAACGATCATGTGTAGTCAGGTTTCTCCAACCTACTTGTTCTTTTGCTTGCTCGCATACGCACATTCTCTCTCTCTCTCTCTCTCTCTCTCTCTCTCTCTCTCTCTAAATAAATAAATAAATAAATAAATAAATAAATAAATAAATAAATAAATAAATTATATGTATACATACATACTGTATATAATTTATATAAAATAAATATACATAAACACACACACACACACACACATATATATATATATATATATATATATATATATATATATATATATATATATATATATATATATATATATATATATATATTCACCTCATTGGCGTAGCATATAGAAAACAGGTCAACAGTCTTTTGACACATACAGACTTCAACTCACTACTAAACATACATTAGGCACACAACTTAACATATAAGTTTAGTACCTTGCGGTCACTTAGTCTCTCTCTCTCAAAAAAAAAAAAAAACACCACGCTACCTCATGTTTTATTTTCAAACCACAGATGCTGCTGGGCCGTCGTGGTTCTTGTTTTATGAAGGAGGGCCGCGACTGCACTCGTGGTTCTAGGCCTCTAGGGAGGGACTCCGGAGCGGTTACGTAATAGGATGTTCTTACGTAAGATTTACGTCAGAATTTGACCCTTATTAGGGGAGCCCGCGGAATTTCTAATTAGCCTGGGTTGATTAGGCATAAATTTTCTTTCAATATTTACTTTTGATGATGGAGGACGCGTTCGCATATATGGGAGGAAATCTGGGCACCCGAGTCGTTTATTTTGAGAGATGCGCTCTCTAATATAATTTTACCTCTCTCTCTCTCTCTCTCTCTCTCTCTCTCTCTCTCTCTCTCTCTCTCTCTCTCTCTCTCTCTCTCTGTTAAGTTTGTATTCTCTTTGGATTTGTAAGGAATTTTTGTGATATGGTTGAAGTCGGTATTTTAGTCAAATGTTCGACTTTTTATTAGATATATTGTGATATCTGTTTATCTGTTTACCTGTCTATATCTATCTGTATCTATCTATCTGTCTATCCATCTATCTATAATTATATTTATGTATTATATACATTATATGTATATATGTGTATATATAATGTTTGTATGTATGCATGCATGTCTTTGAAGGCTGGTAGTGCTAAGGAAACTAAAGCCCTGGAATATAGACCATCCTGTCTTAATGAAGTCTAACACAAGTAGTATATATATATACACATTGAAGTTGTGCAGTTATATGCTTATATATATTTATACGTATTATATATATATATATATATATATATATATATATATATATATATATATATATATATATATATATATATATATATATATATATATATATATATGTATATATTGTTTATATATTATATATATATATAC
Source organism: Macrobrachium rosenbergii (assembly GCF_040412425.1). Lineage (NCBI taxonomy): Eukaryota > Metazoa > Arthropoda > Malacostraca > Decapoda > Palaemonidae > Macrobrachium > Macrobrachium rosenbergii. The sequence goes on from NC_089789.1 coordinate 38,982,822, forward strand.
TAATTATATTTGATAAGTGGTTCATGAAGTGGCAAATGTTGTTTACCGATTCAGTAATACTGAAGGGGAATTATATTTGATATGGTTCATTTATATATATCCACCGACATCAACAACCTACGACTATATTTTATATATATATTTATATATATACAATTATATTTTATGTATATAGACATATGTATATATATATATGTATAAATTATGCGCACGCATATATATGTATATATGTGCGTGTGGTTGTGTGTATGTGTGTACAGTAGTTTTTCCACTCGTAAGATCTTTCTGTGTTTTGAGTAGAGAGAGAGAGAGAGAGAGAGAGAGGAAAAAAAAACCATTTTACGTGGTTTAGTAATATCAGCCAGCAGTGCTGCAGTTGTTTGTTGATTAGATTTCCTTTGTTTTGTTTCCAATGACTTTCTCTTGTTTGTCCTGGCTGCGTTGAGTACGTCGAAACCTCCTGAGTTTAATTTGTCTTGACACGTTCTGTTTCACAGAAGAAGAGGAGTTTGCTGACGCACCTGGGTTGAGCCGGCCTTATGTATATTTAAGAGCGTTGCATTGCAGAGGTGTGTGAGTGTGTCTGTCTGCATGGAGAGAGAGAGAGAGAGAGAGAGAGAGAGAGGTGTGAGTGTTTGTGTCTGCGTGCAGAGAGAGAGAGAGAGAGAGAGAGAGAGAGAGAGAGAGAGAGAGTATCCAAGTTACGGTCTAAGTTGAGCTCCCTTGTGGCCACTTCCTGCGGAATGAGTTAGGAAGTTTTAGCAGCACTTCGTGAGTTTGTGTGTGTGTGTGTGTGTGTTGGCATGTATTGTAAGTTTATACTCCACATATATTATAAAGGTATATTTGTATCCATTATATGTATCTTAATACACCCGTAACCGAAATCTCCTTAAAGCAGATTTTATTCATGAGTAGTCATAGTAATGAGTTCAGGTAGAAGAATGATGAGGTTTCATCGTCACTGTTCAATAGTTCTCTCTCTCTCTCTCTCTCTCTCTCTCTCTCTCTCTCTCTCTCTCTCTCTCTCTCTCTCTCCATATATATATATAAATATGTATATGTATATATATAGAATAACAGAATTTACTGAGCCGAGATAGCATTTTTTGTGTATGTTTTGTCCTTTTAGTAAGGTCGGAGTTCAGAGAGCCCCCAAGAGAGATTTGTTCTCAGCTCACTAGATTTTCGGTTTTATGTCGGGAATTTCGGTAAAGTTGGGACAGAAATTCTCGTTTTTCGGCACAAAAATGCCGCCACCAGCAAACTTTTACTAAATTGGCCTGAATTAAACGCGTTTGCTTTTGTTCAGAGGTTTTATATGTATGTGTATATATACAGTATATATATGTATATATTTATATATATATATAATGTGTTTGTGTGTTTTGTGCGTGTGTTGTATGTATTAATGTAAGGTTTTTATTTATATTAATTTGGTTAATATTCCGTTAAAAAGATTTAAAGGTCAAAATTGAACAGGTCTGCCTGTTAATTAATCGTTACCTGCACTAAGTTACTCCTTTTTTCATTATGCGTTAATTTATTAAAAAAAAAATAAAGTAAGCGGTTTATAGGCTAAATGTTAGTGAATTTTATACTATGGTAGCGAAGGAGTTGATTCATGGTTTGAAATTAATGTAAAGAATTAGGTATTGTGCAGAATAGCTCATCAACCTCCTTTTGAAAGATTTGCAGATCGTCGGTGAATTTAGGCTAAATATATTTTCCGGAATCATCTCTGTGAATCGGATAATTTTTTTCTCTCTCTCTCTCTCTTTAAAAATTCTCTGAATTTAGGTTAGCTCGGGATCTCTCTCGGAATCACTTTAATAATTCTCAGTGAATTTAGGCTATATGTTTTTCGGGATCATCTCTGTGAATCGGATCATTCTCTCTCTCTCTCTCTCTCTCTCTCTCTCTCTCTCTCTCTCTCTCTCTCTCTTATTCTCACTCTTTAATAATTTTCACTATAGCATATATCTTTCAGGATCATCTTTGTATGCCTGGTCCCCATCTCTCTCTCTCCTCTCCTCTCTCCCCACTATAGCACCCATCTTGCTGCCTGGTCCCCCATGTCCCCTACTCCCCACCCCTCAGGTCCAGGTCCCATCCGGTACGACCCTATATCTCAGGTGGCTGTGTATCTAATTTCCGGTGTCTCTTCTGGAGGCTGTGCCTTGATTCCATTAGTCTGTCGAAGTCTTCCCGTTACTTTCCTCCCATTTGTTTTCTTTCCTTCCCTCCCCTCCCCTTCCCCCCTTCCTCCAGTCTTTCCAGTCTTTCTTGCTTCATCCTTTTACTCTCTGTATATCGTCGAATTTTCTCGCAATTTCCTCACTTTCCGTTCTTCTAGAATTTCAGCCTCTGCGTCTATTTGCCGCGTGCCTGTTCTCACAGTTATCAGTATTTCATGCTTATTGCCTTTTCGTCTCAAATGTATCACTCTCCTACTTTCCCCTGCCTTTGATCGTTAAATTCGTATTCTCCTCCTCCTTCCTTTACGCAGCCGCCATCCCCTCCACCTCTTCACGATTGTGCCGCACCGCAATTGATAAAAATGATTCGTGTTTTGTCTGTGGACTTTCTCTTGTAATCAGAGTGATAGATGAGGTCGGGTAAATTTAGGGGCCCCTGACGGCGCGCTGTGTATTTCCGACCCGTGACTGCGTCTTGGTCTTGTATCCCCTCCCTCCCTCCTCCTCCTCCTCCTCCTCCTCCTCCTCCTCCGCCCTTCGGTGGGAGGACGGATGTGGGAAGGGAGAGGGACAATCAAGGCTGTACAAGGTAGAATAGGAAACAAGAGTTTGGGCAGAATAAAACTTTCCTGCGAGTTTGGGTAAGTGATAAACAGAGCCCTCAGTTTCAGCAGAGGGGAAAACGTCCAGAATTCGGCAAATGGGAAAATTGATCTTGAGTTTGAGAAAGGAGCCATGAATTAGGGGGACTGAGTGAGTCTGTGAGTTAATGGGGAGATGGACTAAAAATTGGGGGAAGGAGACTGGCCCACGATTTTTTGGGGAGAAGAGGTGCCAGCCAGGAGTTCAGTGGGGGTGGAGGAAGAGGCCACGCGTTTAGGGAATTATGTAAATGCGCTTAATAGAAGTAAACTGAATCGTCTCCAATTGGTTTGCGTTGCAAATGGTGGGTGAAATTGGTCGCCTCGGGGATCCGAATGGGCTCTTCGGCTGAAATTGGGCGGAAAGACTCATGGTTGCCAGTTAAATGGGTGTTTATTACTGATATATTGTGTGACGATGTTCTGAAAGCGTCTTTCGTTTACCGTTCCAGCGTCTCTCAAAAATATTTCATTTATCGGTACTTGCTGCTAGGATAATAATAATAATAATAATAATAATAATAATAATAATAATAATAATAAAGGTTTATGCTGAAGAGATGAGCCGCTCAGACAGATGAAACTTAGCTGAACTGACGTGATTAATTAACTGCAGTTGGTAACCATACATTTGTCAATATTAACCAAAGTCATCTGCCGTTGATTTCACGTGTAGATTTGCCGTCGTCCAGCCTGAGGTCAGTCTTTATCATTAATGGCCCCTATATAATCGGGATGGTGCTTAACGTCCCTAAAGACGGGACTTTTCTCATATATCACTGTTGTTTTTACTTTTTTTTTTTTTTTTTTTTTAAAGAAAACTCTTGTGCCTGCTTTGTCTGTCCGTTCGGACTTTTTCTGTCCGCCCTCAGATCTTAAAAGCTACTGAGGCTAGAGGGCTGCAAAGTGGTATGTTGATCATCCACCCTCCAATCATCAAACATACAAAATTGCATTCCTCTAGCCTAAGTAGTTTTTATTTTATTTAAGGTTAAAGCTAGCCATAATCTGGCAACTATGTAGGACAGGCCACCACCGGACCGTGCTTTAAGTTTCATGGGCCGTGGCTCTTACAGCATCATACCGAGACCACCGAAAGATAGATATATTTTCGGTGGCCTTGATTATACGCTGTACAGAAAACTCAATTGCGTCGAAGAAGCTTCGGCTCAGTTTTTACTTGTTTAAGGTATGATCACTCTGGTACATATATACAGTATATAGTACATAAATGTGGGCTTTTCATTTCATAAATTCGAATCCCGTAATTGTGATATCTGGCGTGTTTAGAGATGGATTTCTGTTTATTGATGATCAAAGTATTAGAGTGTTCAGTATAACTGTCCTTAGAGTCGGGACGTACCGTCCTGACCTTCTCAAATATTACTGTCATTTTTGAGGGGATGAGCACTTAAGTATGTATGTATGTATATATATATATATATATATATATATATATATATATATATATATATATATATATATATATATATATATATATATATATATATATATATATATATATATATATATATTATCAGATAATTTAACATGATTGACACAAAAGATATACATCTTTAATTTTAAATACTGTAAAGATAAAGACACAATCATTATAAAATAGTAAGCGGATACCCTCGACCGACCCTTTAAGAAAAAATTGTGAATCCGGATTAATTTGAAAAATACATTTAAAGTTTTATAAAACCTGCCAATGATTTTTGAGGTTTATTGTGAATAGACAGGTGAAGATAAGGTGACAGACATTTTTAAAATCCATTATGATATTCTTATGAAAATTCGATCTACTTAATTTAAAATGGAAATAATATCAGGGACTAACAAGTGTTTATTTTATTTAGTTTGGTTAAGTTTAGATTTCAACCAACGCATAAAGTGTGTTGGTTAAATTCAGTTTCAGACACTGCGATAAGGTTAAATTCAGTTTCAGACACTGCGATAAGCTGGAGTTCAAATTAATATCACGCAAATAGACACAAAGTTATTTAACTCCAATATCAAAGAAATATGCAAAAAATGTTTATTGAAATCAACATAAAGTACTCGTACATGTAAGAAGTGCTTGTTAAATTCAATTTTTAAAAAACCATGCAAACAGTTTTAGTCAAATTCACTATCAAACAAACGCATCCAAATTGGTTATATTCAATCTCCAAACATATTAGAGTTTCGTTTAAAGTTAAAATTTTTCATCTCAAGCAAGCATGCGGATCTTTTATTAGGTCCCAGACGTACGTAAGGGTCTAATGAAATGCCATCGTGAACAAAAGTATAAAAAAGTGAATCAAACCTTTTCGGTTATTATTTTTATGGTGGAAATAATGGGCCCTGGGGAAGATCCTTCGTGTTGTTAGTGGCATAATGAGACCATTAGCTGAAGGATAATAATTTAGGGTCGAGATTGAGGCGCGAAGGAGGGAGGAGGAGGGGGAGGAGGGGGAGGAGGAGGAGGAGGTACACGCGATAATTTTGGAAGTTTGTGAACGGGTGGGTAGAGATGTGGATGGATAAACTGAGAGAGAGAGAGAGAGAGAGATATTTTGAAAGAAGTAAGAATGTTGTATTAAACTATAATGAATAGATGTAGACGGATAAAAAGAAAATCAAAGAGAGAAAAGAAACGCTCACAAGGAGAGAGAGAGAGAGAGAGAGAGAGAGAGAGAGAGAGAGAGAGAGAGAGAGAGAGAGAGAGAGAGAGAGAGAGAGAGAATGAAGAAATAGAATTTGAAAAGAATATGTTTGTGTGTTGAAGAGAGAGAGAGAGTAGAGAAGAAGAGAGGAGAGAAGAGAGAGAGAAAAAGAATTTGAAGGGATGTAAAAAAATAGAATTTGCAAAGAATATGAGAGAGAGAGAGAGAGAGAGAGAGAGAGAGAGAGAGAGAGAGAGAGAGAGAGAGAGAGAGAGAGAGTGAGTATTTGGCAGAAATAAGATTTGGTATTTTAACTTGGATGCATCAGCTGAGTAAGAGGTAGGAAAGGCGTAAGACAAAGGGCAAAAACCCACCTGCGGCCCTGTTTCTATCTCCCCCGAGAAAACTAAAGGTGTTAGAGTGAACTGTTTTCAAAACTGAAAGAAGAACAAAAAAATTGGTCCAACAGTTCGTGTTACAAAGACCCTACACTTAAAATGTAGTCACGTCCGTTTGGTTACTCACTCGCTATGGTGGGTTTTGTGCATCGTTGTGACCCATTTGCCTTCACACGAGACTCCTCCCATTGTCTGTTGCTAGTTTCATCAAGGCCTTTCTTTTTAAACGCTGAGTTGTCCTCTTGTATCGTTTTGTTATCGTTATGTGGCAGAGAAACCGAGACGGGAACGTCTACTACTTAAGTCAACCTTAAAAGGAGGCGAATTACTTAGGAAATACAGAGGAATGAAGAAAAATCCGCATTATTAATTGTGACAAGGAAACTGGTTTACCCCCGACTTCGTAGTTATATTGGAATTGTATATTCATCTTTGGCCAGCGGAAACCTTTCGGTAGCAGTGTGAGGCTGCACCCTAAATATGAATTAAGGAACCCGTCGAATGGTGAATTTGGTCTTGCCATAGATTTACAGTGCTGTTTAGGGTTTGTTGTTGTTATAATAATAATAATAATAATAATAATAATAATAATAATATAATAAACCCTAAACAGTACTGTAAATCTAAGGCAAGACCCAATTCAACATTCGACGGGTTCCTTAACTTAATTCACACACACTCAAACACACACACACACACACACACACAAAATGTTCATATGCTTTACATGGCAAATGTTTTTTTTTTAATTATCATTCAAATTGTACTCCCATTTACATTCAGTAAGGTGCCACATATAATTGTCAAAGGTTTTAAATGTCTTGTAGGTTTAAATACTTAAATACCTGCATTTCTTGTACGGTTTCTTGTTTTTCAACATTCTTGCAAAGTAGAGAGCAGAAATTGTATGGAATAAGCAATCAGGATAAACATAAAAAAAAGAAATATCGACGTGAGAGACAGAATTCGAGAGAGATAAGTTACAGCTAACCCACTCGAGTGTTCGGGACGTCATTAAGTTATCGGTTTTTTCCAAGTCAGAATCCGTGAAAGGTAAATGGAGTCGGCGTAATGAAAGTGGGTTGATAGACCCACGATATAAAGTGAGAACAGGGACGGCGATAAGCAGGAAATTGAAATCGGGATTGAATTAAGAGAAGATGACAAAGAAGAACGGTGGCTGGAGTGAACGATGAAGCGTAAGGAACACCGTAACAGAAGCTGGGATGTGGCAACATCTTAAAAGAAACATCGGTGGAATCGGCGACGAAGAGACTTCAATAGAAGAAATGAATCAGCAGCATCTGTAAACAAAAAATGAAATGAAAGAACATCAGTAGAAGTGGATGAGTAACATCTAAGGTACCAGAAACTTGACAACAGCATTAGCAGATACCTAATCTGTAGCTAAGATAAAAGAACAACAGAAACGAAACAGCACCTAATTTGTAACAAAGACAAAAAGAACAGCAACTCAAACGAAACAGCAACGCTAGTAGCAGAGACCAGGCAACAATGGTAGCAGAATCAAAATAGTGATCGATAAAATAGACAAAATAGCAACACTATTGCAGCAGAAACCTCGACCTTAGTGTGTGTGGCTGAAGGATTCAGCCCCATCATAGTCTTGTAAAAAGGTCGTGGCCCCTAAATCCTTTGCTCGTAGCCCTTGGGGCCTGGAATATGACAATGACGCCCCTGGGGTTTCCTAAGGAGACGGCAATACATGGCGTGTATATAGTTAGAGAGAGAGAGAGAGAGAGAGAGAGAGAGAGAGAGAGAGAGAGAGAGAGAAGGAAAATCCCTCTTGAAGGTTGGAGAACTTGTGGTTGCGTAAGCTCTCTTGCTTTGGAACGCTGGGTTATTTCTTCGTTTCTTTACGATATCGTAGTGTTTTTCATTAGATGAATGGCGATACTTTGGACGTTGTTTATCTTCAGAGCATTCTATTGTTTACAGGACACTTTTGCTATGTTTTGTTTTGGTGAGTTTCATGCATTTTTTCTTAAAGTGGAACATGACTTAAAATAATTTCATTTTGTCTCTACTTGCAAGTGCGTCCATGGCTAATTGGATTATGCATTTGTGCTGTTTCCCCCTCTTTGTTTGCGATCGTTTGAACGTCGAGGACAGGGCGTGCTATCTTTAGAATTACATTTTGTCGTACCTTCTTTGTTTATGCATGCTGGCGTTCTATTTCTCCTCTGGCTTTAAATTACTTTTGGCCTGCTCCCTACCTCGAGTGAACCGATGTCATAATTATGGTATTGGGGTGACCCTCTCTCTCTCTCTCTCTCTCTCTCTCTCTGCTAATGTAGGCCTGAAGGCATTTGACTTCCTCTTCCCTCTCAAACATGGCTGTTCGCAAAAACATGCATTCGCCCTTCTTGTAACTCAGCATCCTCTTTGTCCACGTACATAAACCCTGGTGCCTTGAATCTTCTACAACAGTGACGCAATAGATTTTGCAGTTTGTAGTTTTCTGTAAAAGAAAACTACAATAGAAATGGCTATTTGTCTGTCCGTCCGCGCTTTTTCTGTCCGCCCTCAGATCTTAAACACTGCTGAGGCTAGAGGGCTGCAAATTGGTATGTTGATCATCCACCCTTCACTCATCAAACATACCAAATTGCAGCCCTCTAGCCTCAATAGTTTTTTTGCTTTATTTAAGGTTAAAGTTAGCCAAGATCGTGCGTCTGGCAGTGCTATAGGTGCCAGCAACACAGGCCACCACCGGGCCGTGGCTGAGAGTTTCATACAGCATTATACGCTGTACAGAAACTCGATTCCGCCGAGGAAACCTCGGCGCATTTTTTACATGTTTGTAATTTACTCCGTTTCGACTTTATCTTCGCCACTGTATTAGATAATATATGAATATCACATCAGAATCCCCGACACTTGTAATGACTCATTCTTGACATTTGTAAGCAGCGAGCCAGTAAGATATCCTGCTTAATCTCTATTGACTTCTTATGACGGATTTCCTCTTGCACTAGCCTGCTCCAAACTAATGGGATTTTTGGCTTTTTTAGTGCTTCAGAGTCTGTCAAATATTTACGGGGTATTTTCCACGTACAATACATTTAATGCATTCATTGGTTTGAGTTCATTAAACTCACTGTAGTTAAGGCCTGTTCAGCTTCGTTGTTCTTGGTAGTAGTTCGCCCTTTTTATATCCTTTTTATATCCAGTAAGCACTTTGTGATTGAATATAATAATAATAATAATAATAATAATAATAATAATAATAATAATAATAATAATAATAATATTCTCTATTTCAGCTCAGGGTCACACACAGGAAATATACAATTTAGATAGACGAGATTAAAAGATAAAAGTAGTAATCGGCCAGACCCTAACAGTTGCTGATAATACAAGTAATAATAGCATCCATAATAATGGTAACGACAAAAATAACTTTGAAATAATAGTAATAATAAAAACAATTAATTTTCGGCTCGAGACCTTAGGTAGATGAAATAATAATAACAATTAAAACAATTAATTTCAGCTCGAGGAGACCTCGGGTATAGATGTAGAATTCAGGCATTGAGGCTGTATAGTACCAATTGTGGAATCCCTTTGATTAAAATCGGTGCCTTACATTTGTGATCGTTTATCGTCTTCACTGCAGGGCAGTTTGAAGCAGCTTCAATAGCGGCACCGTTGCATTTGCAACAAAGGAAGGGGAGCTGTCGGAGCGAGGTGTCACCCTTGCAACAAATTGCTATTGCATTTGCTGTGTTCTTTCAGTGAGTGTGCTGCATTGGTTTCATATAGGCGGTGATGTACTGGTTTCATACAGATGGTGATTGCACTGGTCTCATACAGGCGGTGGTTGCACTGGTCTCATACAGGCGGTGATTGCACTGGTCTCACAGATGGTGATTGCATTGGTCTCATAGAGGTGGTGATTGCACTGGTCTCACAGATGGTGATTGCATTGGTCTCATACAGGCGGTGATTGCACTGGACTGATACAGATGGCGATTGCACTGGTCTCATACAGATGGTGATTGCACTGGTTTCGTACAGGCGGTGATTGCAATGGTCTCGCACAGGCAGTGATTGCAATGGTCTCATACAGATGGTGATTGCACTGGTCTCATACAGGCGGTGATTGCACTAGTCTCATACAGATGATCACTGGTCTCATACAGGCGGCGATTGCACTGGTCTCGTACAGGCGGTGATTGCACTTGTTTCGTACAGGTGGTGATTGCACTGGTCTCATACAGGCGGTGATTGCACTGGTCTCATACAGGCCGTGATTGCACTGGTCTCATACAGATGATCACTGGTCTCATACAGGCGGCGATTGCACTGGTCTCATACAGGCGGTGATTGCACTTGTCTCATACAGGTGATGACTGGTCTCTGGTCTCATACAGGCAGTGATTGCACTGGTCTCATACAGGCCGTGATTGCACTGGTCTCATACAGATGATCACTGGTCTCATACAGATGATCACTGGTCTCATACAGGCGATTGCACTGGTCAGGCGGTGATTGCACTTGTTTCGTACAGGCGGTGATTGCACTGGTCTCATACAGATGATCACTGGTCTCATACAGGCGGCGATTGCACTGGTCTCATACAGGATCACTGGTGATTGGCGGCGATTGCACTGGTCTCATACAGGCGGTGATTGCACAGGCCGTGGCCGTGATTGCACTGGTCTCATACAGATGATCACTGGTCTCATACAGGCGGCGATTGCACTGGTCTCGTACAGGCGGTGATTGCACTTGTTTCGTACAGGTGGTGATTGCACTGGTCTCATACAGGCGGTGATTGCACTGGTCTCGTACAGGCAGTGATTGCACTGATTTCGTGCAGCTGTTGATTTCCTCGCTTCGTATAGTCAGTGATTGCATTCGTTTCCTACTGCCGGTGATTACTTGGGTTTTATACAGTAGGCGATTGTAGTAGTTTCGTATAGCCAGTGATTGTATTGGCGATTACATTGGTTTTTGCACAGTCGGTAATTGCACTGGTATAATTGCATTGTTTGCGTACAGTTGGTGATAGCATTAGTTTCACACAGGCAGTGATTGCACTGGATTCAGGCAGTTTGTGGTTGCACTGCTTTCATACAGTCGGTGATTGCATTACTGTCAAACAGGCAGTGATTGTACAGGTTTCGTACAGTCGGTAATTGCACTGGTTTCATACGGTCGGTAATTTCATTTGTCCAGCACTGTGTGATTGTTGTCACTCATTCTGTGATTGCGCTGTTTCTGCAGCCCCTGATTTTCGGTTGGAATCTCGGAGGACGGACGGAATGGAAGGCGGTCGTCAAGAGGATTGGAGATTGTCGTAAGAGATTCCTTATTTTGAACCTCATTTTGCTGTCGGAACGTTTAGTTTTGTGAGTGTTTGTAATTTGTTGCCAAATTAGTATAATTCTGTTTAATTTAATTTTGGGGGAATGGACAGGAATTGATACACTCATGCATATTGTATATGTACAGTATATGTACAGTATATTTTATATATATATATATATATATATATATATATATATATATATATATATATATATATATATATATATGTATATAAATATCAACACAATTACGTGTGGAACAGAAATCAATTTCTGACTCACATCAGGATCGAACCCAGGTTGGTAAGAGCTCTGGTCTTTCATTTGAAAGACCTGGGTCTGATATATATATATATATATTATATATATATATATATATATATATATATATATATATATATATATATATATATATATATATATATACACAGTATATGCGTGTGTATGTCTGTGTGCATGCGTTTGTGTGTGTGGGGTTCTACGAATTTTGCATGCCTGCATTTAAAGTTGTTATTGGCGTGCGTTTACAACCTTCTAAACTTTTTATAAATCGAGTTCGAGTCGATGGTGTCCACCCTGTTGGGTTTTGGGTGAATACCTCTCTCTCTCTCCCAGCATCCTCGCCCCCCCCCCCATCCCCAATCCCTTTATGGATTCAGTTAGAGTCTGAATTAGGCCCATAAAAATCATAATGCCAGGTTTGACCTCGGGGAAGAGCATTTTTGTGCCAGATCGAGTTTGAATTACGACCAGATTTAGGATCGCGGAATTGGCCAGTAGCGTCACATGGCGGTTTGTTGGGAGATGAATGGGGAGGACGTGCCGTTGTTGTTGTTCTTGTTTTTTTGTTTTATGTTGTTTATGGATGTTTCCCAGATGATGTGCGACGGTTGGTATAAATATATGTGCGCGATAGGGATAGTCCCAGTGACCCGAATTTGTTTGTGATGATGTCTAAAAGAATGGACAGTTTCAGACAGGTTATGCTGTTTTGTAGATGATAGAATTCGTATGATTGTGTACTGGAATAGGAGGGCTTGGCTTGTCCCAAAATATCGATTTTTTGCACCATAAGATTATTATTAATATTATTATTATTATTATTATTATTATTATTATTATTATTATTATTATTATTATTATTATTATACTGATAGAAAAGAGGTGAAAGAAAGGTACTGCATGCATTTAAATATAATATTGATCGATATCGGTACACCACACGATTATTATTATTATTATTATTATTATTATTATTATTATTATTATTATTATTATTATTATTATTATTATTATTATTATTATTATTATGCTGATAGAAAAGAGGTGAAAGAAAGGTACTGCATGCATTCAAATACATTATTGATTGAGACAGGTACACGATTATTATTATTATTATTATTATTATTATTATTATTATTATTATTTAGAGACATAGATATAAGGAGAAAGGAGACAAAACTTTTTTTCATCATTTCAAATATTATATTATTTCGGGTCAGAAGCCTCAAACCAAAAAATCACGAGAAGAGTGGGTCCTGGCGCGAGTAACAGTGGGTCACAACGAGGCAGGAGTAATAACACTTTAATGACCGTCCATCCACGTCACTCTTTTATTCAATTCGCGCCCTTCATTCACGCCCACGTCGTGTGGTTTTAGCGGCACGATTCAAAGAAATTCCCATTTCCTAAATAAGCTCGACGCTTTCAGGGGTCCCGTTACCTCTCACGCAATTTAAGGGTGTGAGTGTGTGTGTGTGTGGAATGGTTGTGTTTTTCATTTCTTGGTATGCTGTGAGTAATGGTAATTTCCTTTGCATTTCTGTAGTTTATGGGTGTGTGTAGAGCTGTAATGTGTAATGCAAAATTACTTTGCTTACTGTTACCCTGTGTTATGTTGTAATTCAATTTGCTTTTTAAACTATGTGCATTTTTCTTTTCTCATTGTTTTGCCCCTTTTATCAGGTTCCATTATTTGTGTTGTTGCGCTTCATTTTCATTGCATGCAGTTCTAATAGCTTAATTGTCATTAGTCTCTTTGTTTTTATGATTGTTTTGCACGTTATTAAGTTTCATTTTTTTTGCGGGGGGCGTTGCTCGTATTCCTCTCTTGTACTTACGGATCAGCATATCACGTCTTCGTTTGTCAAGTTAGTGAAAATTATATTTTAGTCGTTTTATAACTCGCCAATTACCAAGGTAGTGTGCATGTGACGCTGTTATGTTTTTTGGACCCCCTTCTGACCGTACTACTCGACCGTATTAATTTTTTATTTTATGTGTAAATTTTTTTTTTAAATGTAGGGAAGCTTATCTTGCGCTCCGCATTATTCGTATATGAGATTTATGATATGAAGTTATCGTGCCTGACGTCGGTTCGCTTCTTATTAGATTGTATATTTTTTTTTTCTGTCGGTATTTTTCCTATTCGTTGTACAACTTAATGAAATTTGTATTTATTTTAAACGGTTTCTTAAGTGATGAGTATGATGTTTCTGAGTTTTCCAGGAGTGTTGATCTCAGTTTCGTTTAGAAAACAATGTGCTCGCCCCGTATTGGGTGTGATATATATATATATATATATGTGTGTGTGTGTATATATATATTAATTATTATTATTATTATTATTATTATTATTATTATTATTATTATTATTATTATTATTTAGAAGATTAACCCTGTTCATATGGGACAAGCCCACAGGGGTCATTGATTTGCAATTTAAGTTTCCAAAGAATCGGGTGTTCATTTGAAAGTAAGTTACAGAAGATAATAGGAAATACAAAAAGAAGAGATCAGTTATTAGAGAAGAAGATAATAAATTAATAGATAATTAAATGATGAATATAAAAAAAATTACGAAAATGCAAGGTAAATTGTTTTAGGGTACACAGACATATAAATAATTTAAATGGATAGATAATTCAATGATGAATATAAAAAAAAATTACGAAAATGCAGGGTGAATTGTTTTATAAATAGACTTACTTTCAAAACAATCATTTCAATCTGTGCATTTTTCACAAACGTGGTCCCAACTCATCGGGATTTTTGTCTTTGACCTAATTTACGGTGGAGGGTTGGTCGGCGTTTTTTCGCGTCCGTTCTTTTCATTTTCGTTTTCTAGGTCACGAGGTCAGCAAGCCACTAGATATTTATCCAATGGCATCAGTTCCATCGGCATTCCAGCTACATTTCTGTTATAACCATTGCAATAAATTCGGAAATTTTTTTCTACTGCCAGATGGCCCACCCCCCACCCCACACCCGGATTATGTTGTGCTTTTGTATTGAATGGTTCCGTTCAGTTGGAATGCGTGGGGGAGACTTGCGTTATATATATATATATATATATATATATATATATATATATATATATATATATATATGTATATATATATATATTGTATACGTGTGTGGTTGTGTTTGTTTTTTTATTTGTTTATTCGCTCTAGCAAATATGTAATTCTCGTTTAATGAATTAATGATCACATAAGCGTCATTTGAACTCGATTATAAGTTAATGCTCACACACACGTACATATGTATATGTATAATATCTATGTATATATATAATATATATATTATATATATAAATATATATATATATATATATATATATATTTATATATATATATATAATATAAATATATTTATATATATATATAGATATCATAACCTAATGCACCGAAATGTAATCTTAAAAAAGGAGAAAGGGAAAGTAAATTGGCCATAAAGTTGCATCATCCATCCGAATAAAATTCGTCTTATTTCTATTTTCGTTCGTCGATAATATGCTTATTTTATGTTGGTCACTCCGCATTTTCTTCAGATTAATGGTATTTATATTCGTTGAAGTAGGACTTTGGCGAAATGAAGCAAGAGTGAGATTGGGATTAATGCCCATTTGATCTTTGTCAGGTAAGATCTCTTGAATAAATATACACATGCATGCATACATATATACATACATATATATACATTTATATACACACATACACACACACACACATATATATTAATGCTTGATTGGTCAACTACATATAAATTTATTAACTTGAGAGAGTGGAATTTTTAATTTTTAATAAGTACTAATAAACGTTCTGGTAATGCGAATATTTAAAGAAATATATATATATTTTTTAACTAGGACCCATATACATAAGCGAAATTTTTGCTCTGCCCGTTTACATATTCAAATTTGACCTTATTTAACAACGCAATTTTGTTCGGCAGTCCGAGAAGGCCCAGCCAGCGATTATCCACCAAGCCAGTTATTATCCACTCTCTCTCTCTCTCTCTCTCTCTCTCCTCGCGTTGCCTGGAGTGCCTTGCTTTGAAGCAGTCCGCACTGCCCTGATAAGCATTCGGGCACATCCACTTTAATTAAAACAGGCATGTCATTGTCTCTGGCCATGTGAGGGGCACAGAAGAGTTTTTTTTTTTTGTCATTGACGCTGGTCTTGCTCTCAAGTATTTGTTCATACATTCGTATGTAATTTGTGTGTGTATGCATCGATACATACACGTCATACATACTGTATACCATGACCTGGTATA
>NC_089789.1:39008605-39011105 GCF_040412425.1 Macrobrachium rosenbergii
CTCTCTCTCTCTCTCTCTCTCTCTCTCTCTCTCTCTCTCACACACACAGATATTCATGTTGCATACGTAAAGTCCTAGGTCACGTTTCCATCCCAGCTCCTGATTAATTTTTGTTCACTGCAGTTTCATATTGCACCCAAACAAACAAACAAGCTTAGAGTGATAAATGAACGTGTATTTGCATGCATTTATAATATTGTTTAGAGTATGAATTTTGAAATTGAACTTTGTGCTGCAGGAGTTGCAGTTAATCTCGTATACGTTGTAAAATTACTCTTAATTGTAAATAAGTTTTTTTTTATGATATCTTCTATGGCTGAAGCCATGATTAGCATTATATAATGGTGGTTTTCCTTAAATTTGTTACACACACACAGAGAGAGAGAGAGAGAGAGAGAGAGAGAGAGAGAGAGAGGGAGAGTGCAAAAAAGGAAAAAAAAACATGCAGAGAGAGAGAGAGAAACTGACAGCAACAGCCAAGGTAATGGAAAGTCGCCTTTTGTTTGAATGGAATGCCATTCGTTCTTTCCCGTTGGCACGGCCCGCACTGTTCCATAAAGCCCCGTTAATGAGTCGCCGTTGAATGGCGTTGATCGGGATGGCTATTGTTGCCATCGATTTTGCAGCTGCAGCGGAGAGAGAGAGAGAGAGAGAGAGAGAGAGAGAGAGAGAGAGAGAGAGAGAGAGAGAGAGAGAGGGGGGGCGGGGGCGGGGCTGGCTGGCGGGGCTACCGTTGTTAGTCCTTTTCGTGCAGCGGCGATTTCGTTGTCCTCCGATGTTGCGCTGTTGAAACGTGAAATTGTCTCCTGGCACGCGACGACGTGTGCGTGAGGCCTGTTGGAGATGATGTTGTTCCGCTGATGTTGTTCCGCTACTGTCATCATTTCGGTAAAAAGGGAGCGTCAACATCCGTCTGTCTATCCTGCATTCTGAAGTTTGGATTTTTTTTCGGGGAGATTTTTGTTTTTTTGTTTCTGGAAATTTTATTTTTCTAAGTATTAAATTTTGCATGCTGAGGTTTGGCAAGGTTTTTTCGGGAAGATTACTTTGTTTCTGGATAAGTATTTTTTTTTTCGAAGTATTGAATTTTATCCTCGCAAAGTCCTTTACTGTATTTTAGAGCTTTTGGAAACGATTATTCCCGGTAGATAATGTATTGTGGTTTTAGGTAGTGGAAACAATTCTAAGAGTTTTTGAAAGGTCTTTCTAGAAGGGTTCCGATTTTCTGTCTTGAAAATCTTTGGGAAAGGTTTTAAAACATATACGAAGTAGATGATGACTTTTTTTGGCGTGATGTTAAGTCTTTTAGTGTTCATTTCTTTTTTGAGTTTATGATTATTTTGAACTGATACTGCCAATTGTGATTCATCCATAGACATCTGAGGACCAGAAGGCTAAATATTTATTTGTTTTGGCTTGCTCTTAATTTTCTGTGTGACCATTCAATTTACTAATGGTTTAATTAGTGTCCGTATTTGCTTTTCATTTGTGTTATCCACCAGCAGTTTATATTAGAAATATTTCAATCTCATTCGGTTGGAGTAAGTTTTTCAATTTTTTTTTTTTTGGTAAACATACGATTTATAGGTTGTTCACCTGTGACTAAATTATGAGGAAAAAATTAATTTTACTGGTGTATTTTTTATCCTTTTATCTTCAAATTTAAAAATTGCTATCCTATTTTCTCTTCAAAATTAAAAATTGTTATCCTTTTATCTCTTCAAAATTAAAAAGTGTTATCCTTTTATCTCTTCAAAATTAAAAAGTGTTATCCTTTATCTCTTCAGAATTAAACATTGTTAATCCTTTTATCTCTTAAAAATTAAAAATTGTTATCCTTTTATCTCTACAAAGTTAAAAATTGTTATTCTTTTATCTGTACAAAGTTAAAAATTGTTATCCTTTTATCTCTTAAAAATTAAAAAGTGTTATCCTTTTCTCGCTTAAAAATTAAAGTGTTATCCTTTTATCGCTTAAAAATTAAAAAGTATTATCCTTTTCTCGTTTAAAAATTAAAAAGTCTTATCCTTTTATCTCTTCAGAATTAAAAATTGACATCGGCTGGAACGATTCCCGTTGACTCCAACGGGATCGATTCCAGTTAACACTGGCGAGAACAATTCCAGTAAACTTCAACTAAAAATTTCCCAGTCGAAGTTGTCGTGTACATTCCCTGTCACCATCGACAAGAACTTTGTATGGGACAATCCTGCTCGACATCGACAGGAACGATTCAAGTCCACTTTGATTACGCCGCCCTCGAGTTTCACTTGTTTTCAAACGGCATTTTTTTTTTCCAATTCCATAAATGATAATTTTTGTTTTAATTAATAAATTGTAAGATCAAGGGACCGTTGACGTCTCGGGCTTTATTGTGACCCATTACTGCATACACCAGACTGTCAAGGTATGTTGCAAGTTTCTGAAGATGATTTCAGGAAATTATATACCATTCAGGCTACACTGGTGGTCACCCTTCCATGGACTAACCAGACTCAGC
>NC_089789.1:39026105-39056105 GCF_040412425.1 Macrobrachium rosenbergii
CAGCTGAAATTCATGTCATACAAAAATTTTACAAGTTAAAACGTCAAGAAAATTAGCGAAGAATTTTCCCATATGGTTTATTTTATTTATTTTATTGTATTTTATGTGCTGTTTTTGAGTTGCGCTCGCTCCGTGTCAAAGCTTCGGATTTCCTGGGTAAACTTCACTTGGTAAAATAGTTTACGATAATCTCGTAATGTTGTTACTGTAAGTTATCATTGTGTCGCCAGGTTTTGGTAATCGCATTTAGTCGGGTTTATTATTATTATTATTATTATTATTATTATTATTATTATTATTATTATTATTATTATTATTGTTGTTGTTGATGTTGTTATCTTTTTCATCTTTTGTAAGTGTTCAGCCAAGAATGAACCCGATTATAATAAACATCTTCAAGTTCCTCCTCCTCCTCCTCCTCCCCTCCTCCTCCTCCTCCTCCCTCCTCCTCCTCCTCCTCCTCCTCCTCCTCCTCCTCCTCCTCCTCCTTCTTCTTCTTCTTCTTCTTATTATTATTATTATTACTATTACTACTACTATTATTATTATTATTATTATTATTATTATTATTATTATTATTATTATTATTATTATTATTATTATTATTATTATTAAGTATAAGGCTAGTAGGAAGAAAGTCCAGACTGTCCATTTACATTTGCAGAGGCAGGTAGCTAACGCGAACGCTGCTTGCGGCAGATAATTGGGTGGTGTTTCTTAAGCATTTTTCTCTGGGATGAGAACCAGTAACATTTTATTATTTTTTTTGTAAATATTGGTTAGAATTTTCCTCTTTTGTTCAAAGGCCTTGGTTTTATGACGCTTGAGAGCTTTTGTTTATACATTCGCTGTTAGTCTTTTGGGTTTATGTTTAGTCTTTTTTGGTTTGTTGTTATTATGTTCATTTGGAAACTTGTCTTTTTAATTTTCTAAAAATGTTAAAATAATATTTCGATATTTTACGGTAATTTATTACTTACGAAATCGAGAAGACACGTTCAGTATATTACGGTATGCTTTTACGCGAAAAAACTGCATGATTCTTGTTCACAAGTAGTTAATTCAAGTTTTGTCTCTTGCAGATTGTCTGGTAATAATGTAGTCCAGTCACCGTGGCCTATTCTCAGTGGTGGATTGGTGGTAAGTTCATTTTCGTGCATTGCAGTCATTAGTATGTATGTGTGTGTGTTTGTGCGTGCGCGTGATGTGATATGAATGGCTGGTCCAACTATACAGAGGAACTAAATTAACGCTCAAAGTTTCAGGAAACAGACGGGAAATATGAATATGAAATACTAATTTATATGGATACTAATCAAAGCCAGATGAAAGACAAATTTGGGCGTTAGATTAGTTTTTAAGAGAGAAGCAACTGGAGAAATTAAATGTGTAACCGCTAAATGAATTTAAAATCATGAATTGCTGAAAAAGATTTCTGAAATGGAACGTACTAGAAACAGGCCCGCCCCCCAAATTTCTGCTCTTTCTTGAGTGTCACTTCACGAAGGCTGTCATTATGACAAAGCCGGGAGCTGTTTTGTGCAACGTTAAATTTCCCTTTAGATTTCGTCTGAACGAAGTTTTAGAGAGTATTCCGAATCTTTGTATAAATTTCTTAACACTCACAATTTATTCTTTTCACCTGCGTTCTTTAATAATTTTTTCGTACATGTTCTGTTCTGGTGAAATTTGCTCAGTAAGTTAATCGCCGTATTGTCCTGCTCCGTATATTTAGAGGTACGATTTTCCTTTCAATTCCACTGTAATCCCATGCTTGGGGTTACAAACTTAGTCCTCAGTCTGCCAGGACCCTTCTGTGATTCCAGTGGCTCCATGCTTCGTACGTACAGCCTCTAATCTTTGAATTGTACGCCTCGTTGGCATTTATCCACGGCTTACTAAACCCATCATTATTTCAAAAAGAAATTAAAATAGGTTTC
The DNA here is from genome assembly GCF_040412425.1 of Macrobrachium rosenbergii. Classification (NCBI taxonomy): domain Eukaryota; kingdom Metazoa; phylum Arthropoda; class Malacostraca; order Decapoda; family Palaemonidae; genus Macrobrachium; species Macrobrachium rosenbergii. Next base: position 39,028,046 of record NC_089789.1, read on the forward strand.
CGTATCTCTATCTTAATCAGTTACAGTGTGATGGTAATGGTTATTTCAGCTGTCGTAAGACATGGAAGCAGCTATATCGGTCAGCTTGGTGAGGATGCCTGAGATAAGTAAGGGGGGTATCTCTCTCTCTCTCTCTCTCTCTCTCTCTCTCTCTCTCTCTCTCTCTCTCTCTCTCTCCACTTTTTCGAAAATGTTAACCATTTCTCTTAATACTCCCCTTCCCATCTCCCTCCCAGTTTATGGAAATTGTTACCCATTAGCCATTTTTCTCAATGATTGTCCCCCCACCTCTCTCTCTCTCTCTCTCTCTCTCTCTCTCTCTCTCTCTCTCTCTCTCTCTCTCTCTCTTCAAGTATAAGCCATTTTCCGCTGATGATTCTCTCTTTTTGTGAGGGTGTTTAAATAGCCCGAAACATTTTCCGATATTGATTCGGTTCCTGTGGTTACTTACAGTTGGGAGAGAGTGAAACTGAGGAGATGGCATTTTGGGCTTATGAGAAGTTTATGTTTATTCATTAGATACCTATTATTATTATTATTACATATTATTATTATTATTATTATTGAAAGAGAGTCATACAAGATTCCTGTGTATAACTTGTTTACTTGTAAATATTTACGTATTACTTGAAGGAGATTCAAGTAACATGTAAATATTTTACAAGTAAATAAGTTATACACAGGAATCTTGTGGGTTCCTCTTCCCATCTTCAGAAGAAAACTGAAAGAAGTTTTGTTTGAGTATTATTATTATTATTATTATTATTATTATTATTATTATTATTATTATTATTATTATTATTATTATTATTATTCAGAAGCTGAAACCTATTGATATGAAATAAGCCCATAGGGGCCATTGACTTGAAATTCAAGCTTCCAAAGAATATGGTGTTCATTAGGAAGAAGTAAGAGGAGGTAAAGAGAAATACAGAAAGTAGAGATCCCACTTATTAAAAAGAAAAAAAAAAGAATAAATTAACAATTAGATCAAAGTACTGAAATGCAAGGAGAATAGTATTAGGGTAGTAATGCACTGCACCTTCGCTTGAACTTCCGAAGTTCCAAATGCACGAAATTCTCTAGGAGGCTGTCCCACAGTCCAACGGCATGAGGATTAAAGGACCTCTGGAACTGAGAAGTTAGACAGCGAGGCACATTTATTATTATTATTATTATTATTATTATTATTATTATTATTATTATTATTATTATTATTATTAAAACATGAAGGGTTATTGTTTCTTTCGTGTTATTCTCGTTGTTCTGCGAAATTTCCCCTTCAGCAACATAGAACCTCAAAATTTGCAACGCCATGGGACCGTTATGAGAAAACGGAAGGTTCAGATTTTCACATATTTGATCGCCCCCGTAGCTGTGTAGTGCCGTCTGTGCACTTCATGCGGTGCACTGTAGGTATTACTTAAGGTTCTTTGCAGCGTGCCTTCGGCCCTTAGCTGCTTCCCCTTTCGTTTCTTTTGCTGTACCTTCTTTCGTATTCTCTTTCTTCCGTCTTACTTTCCACCCTCTCCTAACAATTGATTCATAGTGCAACTGCTTTGGGGTTTTCCTCCTGTTACACCTTTCAAACTTTTACTGTCAGTTTCCGTTTCAGTGCTGAATGACCTCGTAGGTCCCAGTGCCTGGCCTTTGGCCTAAATTCTATATCCAGTCACTCACATGCTTGATCGCAGCACCCACTTCTCTAGAAGAAAATAGAAATAAAATAAATACACCTGTTTAGGAAAAAACACTGAATAACTACTTAGAAAATCTTTCTAAAGCACGTGAATCAATCATTCATCTGTTATGTAGTTTGATTAATATCAATATTTTAGTTGTAAAGATATCAGAATCACTTGAACAGTCCTAGAATTACAGGATACATCATTACGTTATTAGCGTGATAAGTTTTGTTTCTATCATTTTTTGCAAGTTTTAACTCCCAGTGTCATTCCTTATTTTGGGAATCCCGAATGGCACTTGGAATCGGGCCGTCAGGAAGTAATAAAGTCTTTCCCTTTACTTTTCCTCTTCCTTAATTCCGTCTTCCCTCTTCCGCCTCCATAACTCTTTACTCTCTGTCCGCCTCGTCTCACTCCTTCTGTCCACTAGCGGATCCAGAGAAAATTCAAGGGGAGAGGCACCAATTTTATATATTATATATATATATATATATATATATATATATATATATATATATATATATATATATATATGTATGTATGTATGTATGTATGTATGTATGTATGTATATATGTATATATATATATATATATATATATATATATATATATATATATATATATATATAATGTATATATATTATTATATATAATCGCTATTATATATTTTCTCAGTTTTATTATTTCTATAATAGATTTTTAATTTTTTCCCCATTTTCATATTTCTCATTTATGTTGTTATTATCTAAATCTTCAATATTATTATTTTGTCATTATTTTTCATGCCCCCCCCCCCCCGTATTGGATCTCTGTCTAGACGGTTTCCTCGTGTTTCCAAGCTGGGAATGACTCAGGGGAAATTTTCCTGTTCAAGATGTTTTCTGCCAAGAAATTTTTTTTTCCTATGGAATATAGAGGGACTTACCGATAGTACGAGTCTTCCAGTATCCCGCAAGTCTTGTATCCTCTTAGTATCATTGCTTTCAGTGCTCGAGGAAGATGTGGATAGTAGCTTCCCTGAGGAGCATTTTGGGTGCCTCTATGGACCAGTTTGCTTTCAATCAAAAGGGAGAGTGAGATGTTGGTGTGAGACCAGGCCAATAAACGTCAGGCCAGGATCGTTTTCCAGTGATTTAGCCGGAGTAAAACATCGCAGGAGGAACGTATTCGTGATTGAATATACTCATATCTCTGAGATTTGTATACTTTATTTATTACTGAAATAAATGAACCTTAAACAATCGTGTGAGAGAAAATAAGAATATTATTATCAGATGAGACTAGTGTTCTTACCAACAGATAAATATTTTTGACGAATAAATGTTTTTGCTTTTTAACTTTTCACTATCATATTTCAACTAGCCGTTTCCAGAAACCACGGACTATAGAAATTACGATTGATTATTTAAAAAATGACTATGTAAATATATTTATCGCAAGGGAACTATTTGTTCATGTTAATGATTTGGAACTAATTCTTGTATGGTTGGGATCAGAGCGTAGAGGTGGCCATGCCTACGCTTTCACGTGTGCAGATGTAATGCTTGTAAACGATAGATTTATGCTGTACATTATTTACGACAGTGTTTATGCTATGTTGATTGTTTTAGTTTCACGTTGAGTATATCTACTGTGTGCACTTGGATATGAGTCTGTCAGCCGCATGGTTTTAGTGATAGGTTGTGTCTGTTTAAGCCAGAAGAGATGAATTTAGTTAATAATGCCTTTTCTCTAATAAAAATAGTTTTATTTTCTTTGCTTATCACAATTGGTTCTTAGCCACGTAAAATAAGTCTAATCCTTCATAGTTTTAGAGAGCTGTTAATCAGCTCAGTGGTCTGGTAAAACTAAGGTATACTTAACTGATGTACATTAATAATCTTTTCCTTTTGATTAATAAGCGTCATTATACTTTGCACTTAGATCATTTTTATACTCATGTTTTTCGCTAGGAAATAATTTAGTCTCTCATTTTCATTAACGAAATAGATACATTTTCTGTTGCTCTTCACATATGATATTCGCAGGAGGAACCAATATGGCTGCTCCACGAGACGATGAAACTAATGGCCAAGACCCGGGAGGAGGCGGTGGAGGGGGAGGCCTGGGTGGAAGTGGGGAGGGGCGTAGCCCCCGGGAGGACACGCCCCCCGCACCCTGTGCCGCCTTTTGCGGTCCTAGATCATGCTCAACGTTACCTCCTTCCCTCTCTCCTCAACCTCAACAGCAACCTCAGCAACAGCAGGCGCCAGGTAAGAATAGAATAGTAACCGCTGTAATGTAAACAGTTTTCTATTATACGACGGAAAAGAAAACGGTGCCGTAGTTATTTAGGGATACTGATTTATACTCACACATTGCACTATTCTCAAGGGCTGTGAATCACTACATAGTTTTTCCTGTCCTCTGTTTCTGCTTATAAAATCACCTACCTAACTGTTTGGTGAACAGTCAATATTGATCCGTTTTTTATTTTCTGTATTAACCTCTTTTGTATTCTGACACAATACCCAAGGGAAATATTTTTATTTAAACCAAAATAAAGATTCCTTGTTTTATCAATAATCATAGTAATTTTAAACTTGTGTTGGCTATTGATTATATACATGAGATTTTTTGAAAGATGGGAAATCGGTAAACATTCACATATTGCATTGCAGAACTGATTTTTTTTTTTTTTTTTGCTGTTTCCACATCATTTTTTTTTTTATTGGATGCTTACACTAATATGTGTTGGAATGCTGCCAAGGTCATAGATTGTCTGTAATCGCGTTTTTGGAAGCCTAAGGTTGTAAACCAGCTGTTAGTTCTTATGACCTCTTGCTTCAAGTTTCTCTACTTATTAGGGACAAATTATTCGGGCGAGCCCAGTTAGATATTAAAATTGTAACTTTTGCCCAGTTTAGCAACATTTTAATAATACTGAACACGTGGCAGGTAATGGAAGGCGTTGGAGAGAGAGAGAGAGGTTTTCTGTAGTTCATTTTCTCCTTTGGTTCGCATAAGCTCATGTTGCGTAATGAATCTTCATTTCCAAAGATATTGTACTTATTTTTTATTAGCAGATAATTATGTAATGAATGATAGAGAGATGAACACCGTATATTGTGGAAATCTTAATCTTCAAAACAATGTGCAGTGTATTAGAAGCCTTTTGGATGGGTATGAGTTATAAGTACTCGTTTTACTGTAAGGACTCTATGCCAGTAGATATGGCTTGAATGTAAATTATAAACTTGATAAGTAATGGTACTGTTCGGAACTGTATGGAATTGAGTCTACAGATTGAACTATATGCAAAATTTTTGGATAACTCGGCGGTGACCCCCTTCCCCCGATAGAAGTAACTGTTCCATTATTATTATTATTATTATTATTATTATTATTATTATTATTATTATTATTATTATTATTATTATATTTAATTTTCTGTTTTATGATTCTTAGATGGTAGCGCCTAGTACATTATAGTTTTTATTGTGATTTTTTTTTTTTTTTTTTTTTTTACATGGTAGTGCCATGTGCCTATTAAAGACCAGGTAATGTTACCGATTTGATTCACCGAATTTTATCTTCGTTGCAGTGTCCACGGAGCCCAAACGCCGACGGTTATGGGGCCTCCGAGGCCTGGTAAAAATGTTCCGACGCCGGGTGCGCCGTCGGGCAGACGAAAGCGTCAGCCCTCAGCCGCCGGAGCCGACTCTGAGGGCAAGGTCCACCTCGGAGTTGGCTGTGGACATCCAGCACAGGTAAGGCAGGAAAGTAAAATTACTCTCATCATGGTCATTAACGTTTTTACGGGTTTAGATGAGGCGCCGCTGTTGTTTCTCTCTCTCTCTCTCTCTCTCTCTCTCTCTCTATTTTAGTTTTCTGTAAAAGAATACTATTGTGCCGGCTTTGTCTGTCCGCACGCACTTTTTCTGTACGCATCTTTTTCTTTCCGCACGTTTTCTGTCCGCTCTCAGATCTTAAAAACTGCTGTGGCTAGAGAGTTGCAATTTGGTACGTTGATCATCAACCCTCCAATCATCCAACATACCAAATTACAGCCCTCTAACCTCAGTAGTTTTTAAAATTTTATTTAAGCTTAAAGGTAGCCATAGTCGTGCTTCTGGCAACGATATAGGCCAGGCCACCACCGGGCCGTGGTTAAAGTTTCGTGGGCGCGGCTCATACAGCTTATACCGAGACCACCAAAAGATAGATCTGTTTACGGTGGCCTTGAGTATACGTTGTAGCGGCTGTACAGAAAACTCGATTGTGTCGGAAAGACTTCAACGCATTTTTTCCTTGTTTTCGTAAGGTTTTAAAATTTTCTCATTTATGAAAATGGTTCGCTTAATTAAATTAATTTCAGATAAATGTTAACGTTTTTACGGTGTTAGTTGTGACATGAGTTCGCCGATGTTTTTTTTTTTTTTGTGAAAGACTTTTAAATTTTCTTATTCATGAAAATACGTCGACATTTTAAAGAAGAGAAACTGAATAATTTACTTTTTATTTTGTTTCAGTATTTTTTGAGACAAAATATTTCATTTCTGCTCTGAATTCGAATTTACCTTTTTTTCAATTTTGATTTTTCTGTTTGCGTTAATTTTTAGGGACACATGTTTCTTTGCATGTATGAACTTTATGTCGGCAAAGAGCATTTATTCATATGTTTACGAGTATAGATGGAGATTTTGTTCGTAGAGCTCAAATAAAGCCAAATTAATATATTTACTTGAGGTTTTACTTTTGATTTCATGACTGATCATTACTCTCTCTCTCTCTCTCTCTCTCTCTCTCTCTCTCTCTCTCTCTCTCTCTCTCTCTCTCTGATTTGATTTGGTTTCGTTAATTTAGTAGGTACATAGTGTTGTTTTTCTTGTGGTAAAATGGTGCTGAGGAATTTATTTTGTGGGAGGTTTTGTCAGAAGATTTTGTTCTTTGTGAAGATTCCACCCAGTTTGAATTGTCAAGATTCAAACGAACATATCCTTTGCTTCAGCGTAATTATGATTCAAGGGCTTGAAGTCCTTTAGGGCGCAAAGGAAAAAGGCTTCTGATAGTCCTTTCCAGGAACTCCTGCAAATATTTCCTCATATCGGAATCATTACTTTGGAAGGAGTTTCCTCTGGGAATGTCATAACCATTTTAGTCTAGAAGGGAAGATGTTTTTGCCATATTTTTGTTGAGAGAGAGAGAGAGAGAGAGAGAGAGAGAGAGAGAGAGAGAGAGAGAGAGAGAGAGAGAGAGAGAGCTCTCTGCATGTCTGAGTCACAGTTCTCTCTCTCTCTCTCTCTCTCTCTCTCTCTCTCTCTCTCTCATTACTTTGGAAGGAGTTTCCTCTGGGAATGTCATAACCATTTTAGTCCATAAGGGAAGATGTTTTTGCCATATTATTGTTGCGAGAGAGAGAGAGAGAGAGAGAGAGAGAGAGAGAGAGAGAGAGAGAGAGAGAGAGAGAGAGCTCTGCTGTTTGTATCACAGTTCTTCTCTCTTAGTGAGAGAGAGAAGATGTTGGGGGAGTCTCTCTCTCCACTTTCTCTCTCTCTCTCTCTCTTAGTGAGAGAACACACACACACACACACACACACACACACTTCACATATATATCTATCTCTCTCTCTCTCTCTCTCTCTCTCTCTCTCTCTCTCTCTCTCTATCTATATATATAGTGAGATAAGACTGTTTATCGCATCACGTGATTCATATACAGGTCTCTCTCTCTCTCTCTCTCCACCACTCTACCTCTCTCTCTCTATTCTCCTCGGACTCTCAGATCTAGTGACTCTCTCTCACTCTTACTGGTTAGCGTGTCACTTAGTCCTTGATTCACCCACCGTCGCTGGTTCGATCCCACGGACACTTATTATCACACACACAACATATATGAAAATATATTACTATATATATATTATTTGTAGCTATATTATATATATATATATATATATATATATATATATATATATATATTTATAATTTTCAGTCTTGTAATTGGCCCCCAATTTGTTTCCGCAGCCGCAACAGCGGACCCTACAACCAGGGCTTGAGCGTCTCCCACGATTCCGTCTTTAGCCCGGACACCAGCGCCGACGCCCACCATGGCCACACCACCCCTCCCGCCCTGGCCATTGCCACCAGGGGCGTCAATATGGTAAGCGAGTTTAATCACATTTGGTTAATTTCCGTTTTAACAATAACTCTTGTCTTGCATTCTCATATTCTATCCCACCTGGTTTTTTTTTTTTTTTTTTTTAGTTTTTGGAATTAATATGTTTGTAGCCTGACGTGTTTATATATAGTTTACTGTCAGTCTACCTTAACAATTTTTTCAGTTTTTGGAATTAGTATATGTAGCCTTATGTTTTTAAATATAGTTAACTATCAGTCTGCCTTACCCATTTTTTAATTTTTGGAATTAATATAAGCTATGCAGCCTGATATGTTTAGATACAGTTAACTCTTCAGCCTGATTGGTGTAAATATTAGTGTGACAAATATATTTTTTTTATTGACGATATCTCGTAACGAGTTCTATCCCTCTTTTTTTTTTTAGTTTTGGAAATCATCTGTAGTATGTGTAGCCTGACATGTTTGAATATAGTTAACTGTCAGTCTATCTTACTCTTATTGTTGTAAACATTAGCCTGGCATATTTGTGAACAGATGACTCTAACTGTGACGATACCTCATGTCTCATATTATGTCCTTCCCCCCTCCCCCCCCTTTTTTTATAATTGAAATATGTAGCCTGATGTGTTTATATATATCAGACTTTGTCTATCTTAGTCTGATTGATGTAAATATTAGCCTGACATATTTGTGAACAGATGACTCTTCCATAGTGATGATACCTCATGTCTCTTAATAAGTTCTCCCCTCCCTCCGTTAACTCTCAGTCTATCTTAGTCTGACTAGTGTAAATATTAGCCTGGCATTTTACAGACAGATGACTCTTCCATACTGATGATATATCAAGTTTCATATTCTGCATCCACCCTCCTGTTTTGTAAGTTGTAGGAAATGATATGAAATATATAGCCTGACATTTTTAAATATAGTTAACTCTTAGTGTATCTTAGTCTGGATGGTGAAAATATCAGCCTGACATATTTATAGACGGATGACTCACGGTTCAAACATTTCTTGAGACTCGAATATCAGCTACGTAAATTATGCCCGACTTGAATAAGGACGATAATGGCAGTTATGACTCAGTGCTTTGAGATCAGGGTATATCTGCGGCGATTGTGACTGTTTTATCTGTATCGAGTGTTTGTGGGAACTGGTTATCTCCGGTTAACCAGTATTTCTGGAAGATTTATATTTATTTGGGAATGGAAAAAATTGCAGCTTCTACGTTGCGCGTCAAAGGCAATATTAATTTTTGTGATTTTGGGTTTGACTCTTTGTAAATAGGTATTCTTTGGAGTACACTGGCCAGTAAATGTTTCTTTCCTTTTGACGTCGGGCTAAGGAATTCTCTTCCTGCTTGTGTTTTTCCTAACTCTTATAACCTTTGTTTAAGAGGCAGTCTGTCGTTTCTTTTGTGGCTAGGCTCCACGCGTCTTCTTCTTCATCTTCTTCTTGCCTGGGCCAGAAAATGGCACGGTGTTTCCCGTCCCATTTGCATCTATTCTAAATACTCAGTTTACCTCAGAGAAATAGGTCTTTTTAGAGCATTCTCATAACATATGTGAAAGTCCAGAAACGACCATATCATGGTTGTGACACTAAAAAAAGAACAATCGAATGTTTTCAAAATCCTCCGGAGCATGAACAGTGACACTGTCACAGAGCAGGCCTCACCATCAGTACACACTTCTTGACCGAACAAGACTTAATGCAGGGAATCTTATCTTCTTATCGGCTGATGTAAGTGCCTGCCTAAGATAAGTAAAAGATTGGGGTCACAACGACATGTTGTACAAAACCAAATTTGGAAGTTCGGGGAGAGGAGAGGAACATGTGTCAGATGATCAGTTGACCGTTGTTATTACATCCAAGACAGTTTCCTCTCAAGTAAACTGTAATGAGATGGGCGTTTTCTCTCGTTATGTGCTATAAAACTGGAGTTTTCTCTTTGCTGTCTCGAATAAAGTTGGAGCCGTCTCTTGCTATGTTTAATAATATTGGAGTTTTCTCTTGGTGCCAGAGTTGAGGAAATCAGGAAAAGTTGCTCATGACAATGAATGTTTAAATAATCTGCGTTTTTCTATTAAAATCCACCCTTTGAGAAACTTCTCAAGTTTTTTTTCGATCACGAACCGTAATAAAAATCTAGTTTTTCTGAAACTAGACCTTAAAGGAAAAAGTTTCCTCGAACAAATATGAACTCACAGGTACAGCATACGGTTTTCCTATGACTCTTAATATTATAACTGAAGTTGTTTTGTTATAGTCCATATTTTGTATTTATTCATCCTACGACATTGACCTTGAAAAACTTTAACAATTTCGAACTTCTTCGAAAAAGCTTATATAGAAGTACCCTCTCCCCCCTAACACACACACACACACAAGCAAATAAAAAAATTATTATCCCCCCACCCTCTACCTTCCTTCCACACCACCACAGCCCCAGCAAAGAATAGATCTGTGAATTTGCCCCAGATAAAGTTCAAGTGTACCAAGGCGAGAGATTTCCTTATCTACTAGTTCAGCAAGTGCAAATATTGTTTTTCTGCTGAATGCTGTTGAAACCTCAGTTGATTTTTCATGTGAGTAAACAGTCGTAAAAATATGGGATGGGATATAATAGTTTTGTTATTTTGAAATAGTCTCTAGTGAATTATTATTATTATTATTATTATTATTATTATTATTATTATTATTATTATTATTATTATTATTATTATTATTATTATTATTATTATTATTATTATACACGGTTTTTCGGTGCCGTTGACACAAGCTTCAAATAGAATTCGCCTGAAGTCAAGCATCCACAAAATACAATGCCCTAGAACACAACACTCCAAAATTGAAGGAGATTATTAAGTCTGAAACACAGAAATGTCGCTTAATAGAGATGGATTTACAAAAAAAAAAAAAAAATTGTAATAATTTTTGTTTAACTTTGTACGCATTGAGAAAAAAGAATTCTTATTTACATTTGACACACAGAGTTGTAGGTCATTAATACTCACTGAAGTGTTTTGTTTCGCTTTGTACGCATTGAGAAAAAAGAATTCTTCTTTACATTTGACACAGAAAGTTGTAAGTCATTAGCACTGACTGAAGTGTTTGCTGAGTCCATGGATGTTCTACCTGTTTCTATCGATAGTATTTACATGCATGTTGGAGGTGGGTTTATTATCCTTTCTCTTGATTCCGTTAAGCGTGTATTTCTTTCCCGCTGACCTTGGTGATAACGGGTTTGATCATTATATTGCCCTTGTGGGTACCGGTATGATTACTGAAAAATAATGATTACGGTCATGGTCTTGATAATGTCTCGCATTGCATCCGACAGTAGTCATCATATTTTTCATGGTCATTATTATAATTTAGAGAGGCATTGCTCATCAGAATATTTTCATTACGTTCATCATTATTTTGAAAAGCAAAAAAATAAGCGACGTTCATGAAGACGATGAGTCCACCGAGGCGATATATAAAGGGAACGATCATCACATTTTCACGACGATTAAAGGCGATAGCGATGACGGAGAGCCGCCCCAAACTTGGCGAAATTTCCGCAGAGATAAAGACGATCTGGTCCTCCCGTAACGAGGATTCGAACTGTCTCTTGTTCTTCCGCAGGAAGACTTCTTCTTTACACTTTCTATTTGGAGATTGCGCCTCTAATGAGCTCGGCTTTCCACCTCGTTAGTGTGGGGTTTGTGCGCGTTATGAAACCTTATCGCTAAATAATAAACGCCGTGGAGGAGAGAGAGAGAGAGAGAGAGAGAGAGAGAGAGAGAGAGAGAGAGAGAGCTCCTCCCTTGTGTTCGGATTTAGGTAGACTTTGAATTAGTCATGGCAAGTCATGGTATCATCTCTCGACTGAAGAATAGGATTCGATGTGCCAGGTCAGGTTGGTGATTGACACCCGGTATAAGGATCGCGTAATGAGAGAGAGAGAGAGAGAGAGAGAGAGAGAGAGAGAGAGAGAGAGAGAGATTAAAGTCCGTGATAAGATAAGAATAATCGGCGCAACCCATTCCTCCGGGTATCATAGCAAGAAGGGGGTCTCAGTGTGATCTTGTTGTTCGACGTGGTAATAGTGTCGGACGCTGGAACTTACTGCCAGTGATATTTAGTGTTTTTTTTTTCCCATTATATAAAAATTAAATATCAAATACCTTTAATGATGTAGTCAGCTGGTGAAGAGAACTGGAATCCGTGATATCACAAAGCCAACTTACTCGCAACAGAAGTGACAGTCACAACAGGTATTGTGAGCACGTCGTGAAAGATTGTCTTTCAGCGCACGCGCAGAGGCAACTTATAAATCAAAACTACAACGCAAGATTTTGATTTAACTGTTGATAGTAATCGTTGTCGTTGTCACCTGCAGTCTTGGAGGTATGGAGGAAAATGAACCATCTGGAGTGGTCCTTCGAAGTGACTCCTAATTTGGAAATTACCTCAGAGGCGTTTGCTTCGAAACAGATTTTATAATAGTCTTGCCGAATTTGTTGCAGCTGGGGTCTGAAAATCCTAAAACGATGCAAATGCTTGGGCCGCCAGAGAATGTTTTGCAGCATCAGACCATCCTAACTTAGTAAGTGATTTAGTCTAGTTCAGTCTTAACTGTATTACTTTAAAATGTATCGTGACATTATTAAATCTGTTTGTTCATATATATATATATATATATATATATATATATATATATATATATAAAATATATATATATATATTATAGATATAGATATATATATATATATAGATATATATATATATATATATATATATATATATATATATATATATATATATATATGGGAAAATAATGATAAAAGCTATATATGAATGCACCGAGTTTTGACGTCTTGCTAATGTGCCCTCTGTGTAGGTTTTTGAAGCAACTAATATTTTGCAAGTTTATTTTATCTAGGTTCACCCACGATTCAGCGGTTAAAGTGTTAATGTCCAGTGACCATAGTGTTATTTTTCCCCTGGTCCCACCTCTTGTTGGGGGAAACGACTTAATGTTGATTTGCTTGTTTTAAGATCCCATGGTATATTTAATGAGATTTTTCACAGCAAGAGGCTGTCAAAGATGGCAAAGTAATACCTGTCAATTTGTTATTTAGAGGAGCATTTATTCTGTTTCGCCTTTTTTTTTCCTCTCTGAAGGAAGAGACATTGCTGATTTTGTTCGATTGTCATCTGCAACAGCAAATAATTTTGCTGTTTGAAGCAGGCAACTGTGGTTTATCGACTAGCTTTTTTTTTACGGTTTTATACATGAATTTTCTTTCTTGTATTTAAAAATACGCTTGACTTTTCCATAGACTCGACAAATCCACTTGAGGCTAAGAGTGACCTCAAGGTAAACACTACAGCCTGATTAGTTGTCTTATCTCCTGACTTTGCTTCCTGCATTTGTGGTAATCGATCGTCTATTTAGTCCTCGTTCTGTGTGTGAAAAGTTGATGCAGAATTTTGAAAAAGGAGGATAGTGTGTCTGTTCGGAATTTAAAAAGGGAACTCTTGTGAATTCTGAACATAAGTTGGAAACTAAAGGCAGGTGGTGTGGAAGGGTAATTTGTGAAGTATTTATTTGTTTTTTTTATTTCTTTATTTATCTATTTATTTACTCATTTATTTACTTATTTATTTATTTATTTATTTATGTATTTATTCATTTACTCATTTATTTTGTTCAAACAGCGGTGTCTTAGATACTGTTGGACGGTGTATCCAGACATATTGACAGTGATAGACTGATACTTTTTAATTTACGGTAATAAGGACAGAAGACTGTTTCTCATTTTTTACAGCATTATTTTTTTTTCCCTCGCATTCATTTCATACCATATGCTGAATACCTACAGTTTCTGGACGAACTTGTCTCCAGCGAGACCACCTTTGAGCATTTTCGGTGTGGCCTCAGTGAAACTTTCGATCCGTATGTGAATTATCTCTTATCTCGACCTCTCTTATCGGTTGCAGCGAAGGAGAGACACTGTTGTAGAGAGGTTTAGGCCAAAGTGGAGAAGGAGATTGACCTAATTTGTTTGTTATGACTGATTGCTCTTCGCGTCTTGTTACATAAAAGGAGGATGGTCAGTTATTGTATTGTATTGCATTGAGGCAATTGAGCAATCAGCAGAAACATTTTTTGATATTATAATGCAGGAAGATTTGACATTCGCAGACTAGGTTGAATTTGCAAGTTTACGTGACTGGAGAAACGATGGAATAATGGGTCAATCGTGGCGATGGTTTGTAAATTGAACCAACTCCCCTCAGAAGATATCAAATTAATCGTAGAAAGAATTCCCTTGCGAGACATTTCTGCCCTAAAATGGAAGACTGCAGTGTCTGCAAAAATACAAAACTGAGAAACATGGTAGATACTCCTTGCCTTAGTACTGATTTTGCAGATGCTGCAAATGAGACCCACTAAATACTCGTGGAAAGCATTGAAGAATCATTCTGAAACTGCAGTAACTTTGGCATAAGTGTTTCATGAACCCAGTAGGTGGCATATCTCAATTTCGAAAATTTTGCAGATACTGCAGTTTTCCACTTTAGGGCAGATTTCCTGTTGCGTATGCAAAGAGAAGTCCCAGTCTTTCTTAATCCAAAAGGTGTTGTTTCTTAGAGAAGAAATAGGTTCCAGAACCGATCTGAACCGAAGTATTAGCGTTGCAGCCTAGTCGAGAAATTTGGACCTCTGAAAAGCAAGAGTTGAGCATCCCAGATAAAATAGACCTTATATACCGTGACTAGTCTGAGAACATCGGTATATTTAGGTTGAATAGAAAGATAAATTCGTCCACCTGAGTGTAATGCAAGATCGAATGAGTGAAGGAATGGCTCCATCGAACATTACTGTTCGTTGGTACTTATATATGAAAGATTATGTGCGTGGTTATACAAGAAATTCCTAATAATTATAAATTAGTTTTTTTGTTTTACTTAGACTACTGGTGATTAGCTCCACTACTAAAGCTTAGGCCTCGACTGAATTGGCATACTAAATACCTTGGACGATTCGGATGGACTGTGAGAAATGTTTATTTCTAAGAAGTTGAAAAGTTTGTTGTACGCTGAAAATTTTAAAAAACCAAATTGAACGGAAAACGTGGTGTATGAGATAGCCAAGCTGAATTGAGAACGGCATAAGTCGCAAAGGCTAAACTTCGGGTAAGAGAAGAAAAAGCCTATTATCTTCATAATATTTGGCATCAAACTCCGCATGAAATCTTGATTTCGATGGGTGGCGGGTGTCGGGGGTGTAAAACGTAAATCGTACAAAGTATAAGACTTGTTACTCCTTTTGTTAATGCCTGGTGGCTTACTCATAATTTGTAACGAATGGTAAGGGCGAGGATAATGAGATTAATGTAGTATATACATTATTTCATATTAAAAGTGACAAGAGAGACCTTATAAGCAAAATCTCGAACGCAGGAGAGACAGTAAGGCCCGAGAGACAAGACAGACGATGTCACTTGTTTGTAAATATAAATGTTACCAGTTGCCGTTAACGACTAACAGAATGAAACACAACACTGCAGTTTGAAAGCACGGAGTAAGTATATGATCCAAATATGTTGTCCTTGAAACCTAGCCAAAGAGAAGAAACCAAACCAAAAGGAGAAATATGGTCAAATATGTTGGTCTCGCTACCAGACCAAAGACGGGTTGAAATATGTAACTAGTGGAACTAATATATATTAAACTTGAACCAAACCATACATGACCAAATTTGTTTAACTTACAGCAAAACAAAAAACAGAAAACCAGACTCAAATAAAACAGCGTATCAGTAACTGGAAACTTCCCAAGCATGAGAAATGCATTGTAGACTTACCCTTGGTTATACTGAATGAGGCAGGACAAGTCATAGGAATATCCCCAGCGTCGACTTGAAGACTTATCCGAAGACTCATGGACCATTTCCTTTGAGACAGGACCGACAGACAGATTGTAGTATCTTTTGGTGGACAGTTGCCTTTGGAGGCAAAACAACACGGACAGACTTTTCTGAGGACACTATCCGTATAAGACCAATCAAACCAACTGACTCGGGGACCATTTCATTTGAGACAGCCAAGACTGACAGGCAGCTATTATCTTGTGGAACACAAAACACAGACCGATTTTTCTGAGGACACTATCCTTTCAAGACCAGTCAGATTAACTGACTTGTGGACCATTTCAGTTGAGACAGCCAAGACTGACAGACAGATATTATCTTGTGGAAGACAAAACGCAGACCGATTTTTCTGAGGACACTATCCTTTCAAGACCAGTCAGATTAACTGACTTGTGGACCATTTCAGTTGAGACAGCCAAGACTGACAGACAGATATTATCTTGTGGAAGACAAAACGCAGACCGATTTTTTCTGAGGACACTATCCTTTCAAGACCAGTCGAATAACGGGATGTGGACCATTTCAGTTGAGACAGCCAAGACCGACAGACAGGTATTATCTTGTGGAAGACAAAACAACACAGACTAACTTTTCTGAGGACACTATCCTTTCAAGACCAGTCAGATTAACTGACTTGTGGACCATTTCTGTTGAGACAGCCAAGACTGACAGACAGCTATTATCTTGTGGAAGACAAAACAACACAGACTAACTTTTTCTGAGGACACTATCCTTTCAAGACCAGTCAGATTAACGACTTGGGACCATTTCAGTTAAGAGACAGCCAAGACTGACAGACAGATATTATCTTGTGGAAGACAAAACGCAGACCGATTTTTCTGAGGACACTATCCTTTCAAGACCAGTCAGAATAACTGACTTGTGGACCATTTCAGTTGAGACAGCCAAGACCGACAGACAGGTATTATCTTGTGGAAGACAAAACAACACAGACTAACTTTTCTGAGGACACTATCCTTTCAAGACCAGTCAGATTAACTGACTTGTGGACCATTTCTGTTGAGACAGCCAAGACTGACAGACAGCTATTATCTTGTGGAAGACAAAACAACACAGACTAACTTTTCTGAGGACACTATCCTTTCAAGACCAGTCAGATTAACTGACTTGTGGACCATTTCAGTTGAGACAGCCAAGACTGACAGACAGATATTATCTTGTGGAAGACAAAACGCAGACCGATTTTTCTGAGGACACTATCCTTTCAAGACCAGTCAGAATAACTGACTTGTGGACCATTTTCCTGGAGACAAGACCAAACGACAGACAGACAGACAAACAGACACAGCAAACGTGATTTGACTCAGAAGGCTAGAGTACTGTATAACGTCCATATAATTTCGTTGCCTCCAGGCCGAGCTGAAGGCTGTCCTTCGTCGCCGTCGAGGTGACGACTCTGGCTCCGGTGATGACGACCCAGGCTTGCCCAGATCACCTCCTACTTCGCCTACTACGTTAGACGTCCTCAATCACGGCCTCAAGGTAAGACGCATTTTGTGTGTACACAAAGACGCACGTACGTACGTGTATGTGTGAGTGTGCGTATGCCGCTATTTAAGTAATGGTGTGAAGTCTCCATTTAGAAATGGGATGGCCATATATTCATTTATATATTTTATTTACAAAGTGAACGGTAATTTAGAAAAAGTGATGCCTGCAAGTTCATATTCTTATATGTTTATATTTATAGTGAACGTTAGTTTAGAAAAAAGTGATGGCTAAATGTTCATATTCTTATATATTTATATTTATAGAACATTAATTTAGAAAAAGTGATGGCTAAATGTTCATATTCTTATATATTTATATTAATGGATGGCTAAACTGTGGCACTGTTGATATGAAGCCTCGATTTGGGAACAAAGATGTTAACCCTGTGTTTATGCATACTGTTTAAATAGGCTATAATGGTTTATGTTTATAACAGCGATGAGAGTCTTCCATACAGTTAATGATAAAACCGTGTAAAATGTCCCATTTCTCAATACTACTGGGGATATTTTTACGTTAAAAATGGCAGAATATTATTGTCCACATCCTACTGATTTTCTTTTCAGTTTTATTTCGGGACAAACGTTTCCATGGGTGAGTTTACAAAAAAAAAAAAACTCCCTCGTGAAAAAAATTGCATTTTAGTCTTCAATAAGACAAGATGATGGAAATCCTGTTCATTTTAATCTTATGAAAAATATCGGTCGCACCATAAGGGTGTATAAATCGCACACAGTGTCGTATAGAACTTTTCGATTGAAGTCAGGGTCTGAAGAAAACGCTTGACGTGAACTTGAAGAGAATATTCTACAATTCTGGGATTTATATCTGCCTTATTTATCTGTCTGTCTCGTTTAAACCCATCTCCCAATAAATATATTAGAAGTCAGCATTTATTCATTCGTCGGGTAGTGGGTAAAGGGAGCGGATGCTTTGAAAACGGAAAACTGTGCTGTTCTCTTTATGTTAATATCCTAATTCATCAGTCAGTGTAGACTGAGTATGTGTGTGCATGTAATTGTTGCCTCTTTGTAAATCTTTGATTCAGAACATCATAGATACCATGTATTAGACATATATTTGTAATTCGAACACAAGCATTAATAATAATAATAATAATAATAATAATAATAATAATAATAATAATAATAATAATAATAATAATAACCTATCTGACTGGCGTTGGAGATGATTCTGAATCTTCTATATCAAGTAGATATGCATAAACGATGTTTACCAGCTGTCATTTTTATGCTTGTTCCAGCTCCACCTCCACCCTGCCTTTCAGTTCTGCTTTGCCAAAGGATATTGTTCATTCTAAACCAGTTTTCTGTAATTTATGATCAAATTCATAATTTTATTGCTCTCACTTCCTTACCTGGATTTGGGGACCTTATCCAGACCTGTTGCCATTCGCACCTTTCTTCTCAGGTGTGGGGTAAGGCTCAGTCACGCTGGCAAAGTGTATTCTTTAGTAATTCTTCTGACAATCAGTTCACAGACGTCGCGTTCATTATTTTTCTACGTCGTTAAGTTTCATATAAAGCGTAAGATAACGAAAATTCAAAAGTAAAATCTAGTTAATACTTTAAATCAGTTCACAGAAGTTGTTCCTGTCATTCCGAGTAAAAAGAAAAAAAAAATGTTTATCAACTCCCAGTTTTATTCCAGGCTTAATTTCGCTTTGAACAGACTTGCCTACTTCAGCCTCATAAAAAGAAACTGCTGTTTGTTGGTGATACGGCAGTGAAACTATCATGAGGGCAGAATGAATTAGTCGTGGCCACCTGATATCAGTCCTCTATCGATCCGGTCCTCAGAGGGAGAGAAGGGGATAAGTCCCTCAGTCAATGTTTACGATCTAGGTTATTTGAGCCACGTTTCTCTCCCCGAAGTTTATGTAATGGGCCATGGCCGAACCTACATTCTTGTTACATAATTGATGACGTGATGTTGATAGTGTCAGTGAGCGTTGCAACTTTGATGGTCATCGACGCTAGTGTGCGATTTAATGGTTCGATATTGCAAACTGCTTTCACGCAACCATGGTCATATAAACTTAATTTTGCTTAATTTTTTTCCTTTCTTTTAACTGTTACATAGGAGACTGATATAGAAAACTGGCGTTACAACTAACGTGGTCACTGAAGCGTTCGTATTCAATATTTTTGGGGTGCATAAGGCTCCTACGTCATAACTGTATGTAAAATAACACGTGCTTATTTTCGTGGGTTCTGCTTCCCCAATTCCTGATGAAGAATATCATGTGTTGTTTACTACCCATTGTCATGCTTTGGACTTGAACTTGAGCATTGTATGTACCGGTGTTTATGCGTGAGAACGCATACCTTACGATTATATGTACACGTATGCCTCTATCCTTGTGTGTGTACATATATATATATATATATATATATATATATATATATATATATATATATATATATATATATATATACAATACATATATATATATATATATATATATATATATATATATATATATATATATATATATATATATATATATATATATATATATATATTGTACGATTACGTATATCTACTCACACATAAGCTGGTACAAATGATTGAGTTTTCCTCCACGTTATTCAAGGACAGTGCTGCTTTTTATTTCTTTTCTTAAGAACTTCTTTAGCCACAAAAGCCAAAAGTAATTATGAGGTCAGTTTTATACACGTTGCCGCTACACATTTCACTTGCTTCACTTGTTTTGCTTACAGTTCATTTATTTGCACCCATAATCAACCCCTGATCATCATTTAAAAACTGTACACATCAGGTGTGCAGTGCACATTACATACATACATATATGTATATAGATATACATACATATATATATATATATATATATATATATATATATATATATATATATATATATATATATATATATATATATATATATATATATATATATAACTGCTGTGTGAAAGCTAACAGTTAGTTTCCTAAAGTACATTCTAATGGGTCGTAAAATTTCAAGAACGTCAACATGAAAATTTTCTGGAAGGGAATTATTTGTTGATGGAACAGTTATAAAAACCAGTGAGTGTTTCACATCAGTCAGCCTATAGCATATAAAGAAGCGAAGAAAAAAGTGCTGAATTATTCATTTATAGTTTATTTATTTTGCCTTGGAAGCATGCAGTACGTAATCTGTCATCTACAAGGACGAATATGGACGAAATTCATTGATTTATTTTGCCTTGGAAGCATGCAGTACGTAATCTGTCATCTACAAGGACGAATATGGACGAAATTCATTGATTTGTTTTGCCTTGGAAGCATTTTTAGTAATCTGTCACCCACAAGGACGACTATAAACGAAGATCAGTCTCCGTGATTTTAACGATTCCTTCCTATTCACGGTTAAATTATCCTACGATCTGAAGCCTGGAAACGACTCCCGGAAGTCGTTCTGGGTCCTGTTTCCTTCGTTCGCCGTTATGAACAGCGAATGATCCCCGCCTTGCGGTTGGGTGGCTGTTAGAAATTCGGATTATCTTGCATTTCTGATGCGGTTCACACGCCTGGTTGGTTGGTTGGTTAGTTGGTTGGTGGAAGTTTCATGATGGGAATAACTGAGGAATTAATTTATTTTCACCTCTCACACACAGTTATACTCATGTATGTATGTATGTATGTATATATATACGTATATATTTATGGATGTGTACTTGTGTGTTTATATATACATATATGTACTGTATATATACACACACATATATATTATATATATGTAATTATATGTGTTTATGGTATGTATTTGTGTTACCTACTCATGAAATTCATGTATATATGATAGTTACTATGACTTCTTTACTTCTCAATTTCCTCACCCTTTTTTTGATACACTTGATGAGTTAAAGAGGTCATTGTGGCTAATAAAACTACACAGATGTCTGGTAAAAGTGTCCTGTAAAATATTTATATATATATGTGTGTATGTGTGTTTGTGTGTATATATACATGATACATACACGTATTTTATCTCTTTGGGAAATTTATCTTATGTAAATGTGTGTGTGTGCTTATGCTGTACGCTATATTGAACATATTAACAGTAAAGCTAGCATGTATCATGCAGTTTTTACTTTGTTCTTGAAATTTTTGCCAAATGTATTACTAAGAAGGTTGGAGTACATAATTTGCAATGGTTCCACGCCTTTTAAAAACATTCTTGTGTGGTGTTATTCTGTTTTACATATTTATATTTCGATCCATGAATGACAGTGCTTAATGGGAATAGTCTCGCATGACACTTATTAAGAAGTGATGCAGAAGCCCTTGTAATATAATACATTACATTGCTTCGGAATGTCTCTTCACTCACACACGCAAATACACGCACACAGAAGAGAGAGAGAGAGAGAGAGTTGAATATTTATTGAGTGCATTTGCTCTAGACACCTGTGAGAGCACACTCAGATTATTCCCATATAAGAAATGTTTACATAAAATGCAATGAGCACCAATCAGATCTCCCTCCCTGTAAATCTTTATGGGGACTGTAAATGCTCTTTGTCGTTACCAGTATAACGAGTTTATGATTGTTAATTGCTATACGACTCTCTCTCTCTCTCTCTCTCTCTCTCTCTCTCTCTCTCTCTCTCTCTCTCTCTCTCTCTTCTCTCTTTTCCTGTGAGTTCTCGAGTTGTGATGTCTTTGTTTTCTCTAACTTGTTTAAAGGCCGCAGTTACTTACGGAAGGGATATTATCTGCATTGTGTTGTAATCTGTAATCAAATGTTGGTTTATGTTTTGTATGTTCTGTGAGATCATTTGTTTAATGTGTATAAATATATATAAATTATATATATACATATATATATATATATATAATATTATATATATATATTATATATATATATATATATATATATATATATATATATACAATCCTGTGACTATTTCATACAATTGTGATATTTTTGTGTTCCATTTCCAACTTCATCCCCGTTATCATTATGTATCAGTTTCAAATGTATTGTATCCCGTATATCTGTCATGTATGTACTTTGTAATGTTGAATTTTGTTTATCTCCTGTGACAGAGTTGTTCCAGAGCTACGCAGAGCACTTGCAGCGATGGCTCCTTGTTGTCAATGGGCAGTTCTGAGAATGACGAGGTGAGTACATATTATTATTATTATTATTATTATTATTATTATTATTATTATTTATTATTATTAGCAATAGTGGTAATAATAATAATAGCAGTTGTGGTGGTAAGCACTTAAAGATGTTTTGTTTGTTAATATGCTCTGATCTGTGGTACTTGAAAGTTTAAAAAACTTTAAAACATTCAGGTATGGTTTGACATTTAAATTTTTTTTTTTATTCTTATTTTTATGTTCGTCGTTTGTTGCCCCTCTTTTATCTTATCGTGTTCTCTTTAACTTGATGTACGATGGTGATTGGAAAGTTTGTGTGACACACACAACTCAATTCAGCTACTGTGTTGCAGCAATACTACTTGAAACTGTCGTGTTAAATGACTGATGTTTTAGATGTGTAAAATTACTTTTTAACTCGACGATTGCTTGCGCAAAAGATTGCCACGCAAATGCTGTGAGTTTAAATTATTTTCCGGCCATTTTTGTTTGTTTCTCGCAAGAAATTTGCTCAACAATTTGCAATGGCAGAAATTATTTAACTTTCTTTTTTTCATTATGATTCACATAATTATAACTACTGAATTAAAACTCCTGTAAACATATGATTAGATACATCATACTATTGTGCAACGGACTCCAACGAACACAGCACTCAAGATTGATAAAAGAAGCGATAGTCAATCTGACTGGGCTGCGTTCAACGGCCTTTCGTCTTATATGACTTGGTCGTGTTCATATGACTTTCTGAACACCCTCAGGTGACGGATGGTGATGCCAGTTTTTGCACATCCCGCCCCCTGCAGGGTAGGGGCGTGTCCCCCTTTTAAATCATGGCGAGGTGATGGGGGCGGGGCGTGATATGCTGTCCATCCGTCTCAAGGACGGGCGTGATGTTTCCCGAGATGATGTTTTGGTTTGTTGAACAAGAGAATGTGGCTTCTGTGGTTCTGATTGGTTATTCCGATGTTTTATGACGTCCTGTGTTTTGTGACTGTTGAGTTCTGTTGTTGTTGATTTTATTTCTTGTTAGTTTTTTTTTTATTTGTAAAAGTAGTGGTGATGAATTGAAAATAGGAGTGAGTTCCCCAAATGTTGGCGAGATAAATGCGACAGGTGTTTCGAAAAAGTAATAATAATGATATCTCGAAAACAGTCTTTGTAAAAATAGTGGTGATGAATTGAAAATAGGAGTGATTTCCAGAAATGCTGACAAGATGAATGTTACAGAGTGTTTCAAAAAAGCAATGATAATGATATCTTGAAAACAGTCTTTCCTTGAAATTATTATAGTAGTTATGGACAAGAATAATAATAATGAAATAGAAATAAAGCATATGGAAAGACAGGAATACAAAAAAATCAGCAATGACTAAACCTCCTTCAGTTCTCACTTTGAAGCTTTTCTTTTCTCCTTCCTCACGTTTTGTTTTTCATTCCCCCTTTCGTTCTTTTTATTATTTCTCGTTCCTGTTATCCCCCTTATATGTCTTAGCATTCCTTAAATCCCTTATGTCCTTTCTTCCCGCCTTCGTCTCTCTCTCCACATAGCCTCTCCTTTTTTCCCCATTCATGTTTTCTCACTTCTTTTCTATCTCCTTCTGTTTCGTCTCTTCTTTTCCTTATGTAAGTCTATAGGTCTCGATTACGTAAGTAGAGATTTTGAGGGTAAACCTA
This sequence comes from Macrobrachium rosenbergii, assembly GCF_040412425.1. NCBI lineage: Eukaryota > Metazoa > Arthropoda > Malacostraca > Decapoda > Palaemonidae > Macrobrachium > Macrobrachium rosenbergii. Next base: position 39,052,103 of record NC_089789.1, read on the forward strand.
CTTCGTCTATTCCCATGAGATTTTATGGGTCACATCCCGCTTGTTTAATCGGGTAAGATAAGAGTGCTAATTCGTTTGTTCGTAAATATTCTATCGGTGATAACATTATTTACCGCGGATCATTTTTTTTTTCCTGAATTTCAGTATCCCCAAGAAATGCAAATATTCATAAATGCTGACAGTGAGGGTCCCTTGCAGATGCATTGTTTGGGTGTCACCGTTTCGGGGAAATTGCAGTGTTGCATGAGAGGGACTGGTGTTATTGAAGCGTGATGAGAAAGGAGTAATGTTGCGTAATGCCGGCTAGCTTGCCAGCAAGCAATCTCACACGTCTACAAACTGGCGTTTCGTTTTGGCAATACGCGCGATTGTCAATCACGCTTTTAATAGCCAATTATGCCGAGAGGAGACGAAGCCGTTATTCTGATGTCATTCGCAAATATCAGCGTGCCCCATTTGTTATCTTAGTTCATCGTGAAACTTCTAGAACGAGAACAGGTCTCCCTGCTTTGTATTAAATTACCTACAGAAATTAAGTATACCTTAGTTTAACCGGACCACTGAGCTGATTAACAGCTCTCCTAGGACCGGCCCGAAGGATTAGACTTTTTTTACGTGGCTAAGAACCAGTTGGTTACCTAACAACGGGACCTACAACACTGTGGAATCCGAACCACATTATAGCGAGAAATGAATTTCTATCACCAGAAATAAATTCCTCTAAATCTTCATTGGCCGGCCGGAGACTCGAACTCAGGCCTAGCAGAGTGCTAGCCGAGAACTGTACCGACTCTGTGAAGTGTATATTTGGCACTAATTCTGGTAGGATTAACTAGAGAATAAGTTACAAGGACAAGGGCGAAAATTCTCTCTCTCTCTCTCTCTCTCTCTCTCTCTCTCTCTCTCTCTCTCTCTCTCTCGTTACTGCGTTGTACGTCGTCCATTGTACCTTATGATTGTTTGAATGTTTCGATAGATTCCTCGCGCACAGTTGCTTTACCAACTGCAGAGTGAATTTCACCTGTTGAAGAATTTTTTTGCAAGTTTGTTATACAAATGAGGGAGAACAGAATAACTCTCACAACCTCTTGAGGTCAAGGGCAAGTGTTTGTGTCGCCAGAGGACCTTTCACCATTCTTGGTGAGAATGTCTAGATTTCAACATAAAAATCTCAACATATACCCTGCAATGTGTATCCAAAAAAAAAAAAGCCCTTTCTTTATATAAACCTACACTTACGTTTGCGTTGGAAATTTGATCATCTCTTGAATTAAAACTATAAAGCCCCTACACATAGGAGATGAATTTTTAAGTAACTCTCTCTCTCTCTCTCTCTCTCTAGGGCTATCTCTCTCTCTCTCTCTCAGTTCTCATTGGAGAGGGTCGGTGATCGTTCATGAGCGCTCTGGCGCGTTCGATTCTCCGACCGAAATGAAGAATGAGAGAAATTTACTTCTGGTGATAGAAATTCTTTCTCGTCATAATGCGGTTCGGATTCCACAATAAGCTGTAGGTCCCGTTGCTAGGTAACCAATTGGTTCTTAGCCATGTCAAATAATCCTTCGGGTCAGCCCTAAGAGAGCTGTTAATCAGCTCAGTGGTCTGGTTAAACGAAGGTATACTTAACTTCTCTCTCTCTCTCTCTCTCTCTCTCTCTCTCTCTCTCTCTCTCTCTCTCTCTCTCTCTCTCTCTCTCTCTCCGTTTGCAGTGTAAATCCCCTCCTACCAGTTTCTTTGTATCTGAAGAGGTGATATTACGAAGTTAAGGGATTAGATAACAGGTAAAAGCGATAATAGTCGCGTTCATGCGACCCAAGACTGATAAGATTCGATCTGGGTATTAGCTTCTTTTAACATACTGACGTATAAGCTGTATTAACGTTCTGTACAGCACAGTATGTACATGCATGTTCAAAGGTTGTTGCGCTCCTTTTTTTTTGTGACATTTATGGCGTGTGATAACGTATTTAATGTGTGGTCATGGTTTTTTTTACATATACTCAAACCATTTTATTTAACGGTGGTTTTTATTTATATATTCAAACCATTTTATTTTATTTACCTAACGGTGTGTTGTCTCACATTTGGGTGGGCTCATAGTGTGTCTATCTAGATAGTTTTATTATAGTTTGTCAAGTTTACATGTGTATGTGTGTATTGTATGATCGAATGTGTAACATGATATGATGAAACCTTTTTTTATGGGAAATATACGCATACACTAAGGCTGTGCGTTTGCATATTCACCAGTGTATACTCTATATAAGGAACTGCAATTTTAAAGTTCTTTCATACTTTTGGCATACGTATGCACTTCTAGAACAGTGAACGGCGTATAGTGCTCGTGGATAACCGTCATTCCCAAGCAGATAGGCAATTACGGAGACAGTCAACATTTCCATTGGTAGTACGTGAGGAGATAGGCGTCTTATTTTGGTTGGTGGAAGGTAGTAGTTATTACTAAGGAATTTTGATGGCTGTTTTAATGTGTTAGAGTTCCCTATGAGAGTTCCCTATGAAAAATACTGTATCCTAAGATACTATTGGTAGGTTTGATAAGGATCGTGTTTTTCCGGAGAAGCTGCTGAATATCATATAAGCCTGAAGCATATTAGGCTCCATGCTGACATTAGAAGCTGTTGCCTTATAATGTATGTATGTGGATTTCGGCGTAAGAAGGACATTGGCCTTAGTTGACATCAGTGCATAATCAGGGCCGGATACATGGTGCCAGCCGCTCGTAGCCTGAATGCCACCCCCACCCCCCAGTAATATTTGCACATCATTGTAGGTGTAGAGGTGAATGTTGTAGATTTCAACATGATTACTGGATAGCTAAATTTGAGGTATACGTAGAAGACGCTGTTTTACTGTATGGCGTTGAATTTCTGGTAGATTTTTTGTTTTTTTGTTTTTGTTTACTGTAAATGCTGTATTTGTGAAATTATTTTGTACTGTAACATTCTCCGGACAACTTTTCAGTTTGGAGGGGTCAGCATACAGCGCCAGTTTTATTTTCATCATTCCCACCAAAGCATTTGCTGTCTTTCATAGGAAATATTTTATTTTTCAGTACATAATTGCATAAAAATGTTAGTGGTTTTTGTAAAGTCCCGTTAAATAGGTATTTTTACATTTTCATATTATTAAAATTATTTGCTACGCGCTAAAGTTGCGTTATATTGTCAATGCTCCAGCTTATCGTAATTTAGCTGTTTTGAATTTTTACTTACCTAAAAATTCCGTTTTTTTCTGTTTGCATATAAATGAATTACTTGTTTCAGCGGCCCTTTCATAAATGCTTTGATATTATTACAGTATTTCTTGACCAACCATGAATAGAATGAAGCTATTTTTTCGGTGTATTATTGTATAAATGTTTTGCTATTGTCTTGCTACTTCTGTACCAAACAGAAATTCAACAGTTTTTTGTGTTATCCCTTCCTAAACGTTTTGAAATTGTTCCAGCATGCAGAGAGTAAAGTTCTAGTATTTTAGCAACGTTCTCACACACGAATACCGTACGTTGGCATTTTTGCATGTTTGTCATGCCTAAGTTTCTCCATGCTGTCATACTTTCGCCGACAGAGAATATTTACCGCGCTTATGGCTTTCAAAGTCGTACGCTCGAGAAATGTCTTTCAGTCAGACCCTAAACGCTCGGTATTAACGGACAAAATAAACACTTGAATGGAAATGAACAGCGTTAATGCAGCGCCATTTCATTAGGAAGGTTAACAAGCGCCAGGAAATGGCGCTCCGTGCTCCACATTTTAGCATAATTAACAGAGGGAGGAAGTTCAATCTACGTTCCACATTTCTGTTATGCATGAGAATAACGATGAACTCCACCCACGGAGAGAGAGAGAGATTGTTGTTTGTCGTGTAAACGCTAAAATTATGTATACTGTATATACTGTAGTATATATTTATATATGTATATATATAATAAGTGATGTAACATACATCATACATACATACATACATATATATATATATATAC
>NC_089789.1:39061105-39071105 GCF_040412425.1 Macrobrachium rosenbergii
CCGTGATTTGGTATAATTATTTAGAACAGTAATTTTCATGTCGTGCGGACTGGAAGTAGAAAGCTTCGTCGGGAGCATGACTGGAATTGACGACATTTTCAGAAATTCTGTTCTGATTCTCAGGAATGATTGCATGCGGCTGAGAGACTGGGTTTGGATAATGCGGAGCCAGTAAAATTATGAGGACCTTTGGTTTATAGTCTTAGTTGGTATGTTTATCGAAACTGTTTGGTAATAATAATAATAATGATAATAATAATAATAATAATTCGTTAGTGATTTTTAAATTGAAATTTTTACAATTATTACTGCAGGATGTAAGGCCCCTTAAAAAGGGGGATAAGGAAGATTTACCGATTAAATTGCTTTTAAAAGGCCTTTTTATGGTACATATATTTGATCTTCATTGTTCATTATTATTATTATTATTATTATTATTATTATTATTATTGTTGTTGTTGTTGTTAGTGTCTAGTTGTTTTTGTTGTTCTTTATTTTTATGACGTTTTTGTAGCGAAAGAGTCCACAAAATTGAAAAGGGCCATATTTGAAAGATTGGAGTAATATATATATATATATATATATATATATATATATATATATATATATATATATATATATATATATATATATATATATATATATATTTATGCATGTATGTGTATATATACATACATGCATGCATACATACATATATAAAACTAAATGTATATATTCCTAAATTATTGTCCAAGAGCAGGCAATTGTTTCCATGAGGTAAATGACACTTTGAAATTTCACACACACACACACACACACACACACACACACACACACAGGGCTGGCAGAGCGAATTTGAATAAGGCCCACACAGGACGCTATTAATGAATAGGAATGGGTGGGATTCCGCCAGTGTGTGCGAAGCGTTGAATAGTACTCCTATTGTTTTGGTTAGTCCCTTACTGACTAGGTAGGTTCATGGCTCTCTCTCTCTCTCTCTCTCTCTCTCTCTCTCTCTCTCTCTCTCTCTCTCTCTCTCTCTCTCTCCACACCCAAAAGGATATTGCACAAATAGAGAGTGTACAAAGGTCATTTACAGCTAGAATAGAAGAAGTTAAGGACCTGACTACTGGGAAAAGACTACAATTCTTAAATTTATATAGTCTTGAAAGGAGAAGAGAACAACTACATGGTAATTCAAGCATGGAAACAGATAGAAGGAATTACCGAAAATATCATGGAACTAAAATTATCAAAAAGAGCAAGCAGAGGTAGATTAATTGCCAAAAAACTATACCAGGAAAATTAAGGAAAGCACCATTAATCCACCACGCACCAGCATCGATAATGCAGCGTCTATTCAATGCGCTACCAGCTCATCTGAGGAACATATCAGGAGTGAGCGTAGATGTGTTTAAGAATAAGCTCGACAAATATCTAAGATGCATCCCAGACCATCCAAGACTGGAAGATGCAAAATATACCGGAAGATGCGTTAGCAACTCTCTGGTAGACATCAAAGACGCCTCACACTGAGGGACCTCCTGGGGCAACCCGAACGAATTGTGGTCTGTAAGGTCTCTCTCTCATGATATCAAGTCTTGTGCCTGCGGCTTTATGCTGATGATTTGACTTACACGTATTTGGGTGTTTGCCGTTTCATCATGGCTTCTTAAAGAAAAATTTCTCGTATTGCTGAAGCTTCTGGCGCAAGGTATCCGCTTGAAAAGGAATTTGAATGATAACAGTGATGATGATGATAATGATAATGATATGATGAATAAAATCCGCAGTTATTTCTGTTTGCAGAATAATATAATGACGTCCTAAAAGCATCACAGATCTTTTCTTTTTTTTTACTTTTATTCTTTATGTGGATGCTCATGGTATAATAATAATAATAATAATAATAATAATAATAATAATAATAATAATAATAATAATAATACCACAGGCCTTACAACCTAATATCCTTAGTGACTTTCTGAGAACCATCAAGAAGGAAAAAATATATTTATATCTGAAAACGACAGGTATGTGTTAGTATGAGAGGCAATACACTTTCATCCCTCTCGTGGTCAGGTGGACCCGAGTTCGTTTCCCGGTACCGCCCATCAGAATTTCTTCATATTTCTTACACTTGGATCTTAAGGCTTTGTAGTGACAAGCGTATCCAAAAGCGCAATTCGAGAAAGGTAAGAGGGCATTGTGGCTATTACAGTAACATAATAAAGACCAGTGACCATATATATATATATATATATATATATATATATATATATATATATATATATATATATAATATATATATATATTATATATATATAATATATATATATACATATATATATATATATATATATATATATATATATATATATATATATATATAAATATATATGTTTATATCTATCTGTATATATATGTGTGTGTAGCTTTTTTTTTTAAATATTTTATAAATATGAAAATTGCATATGTGTATTTTAAAAATGTTAAACCCCTCATATGTAACTGATGTGTGATTTGGAAACTCCTAATAAGTGGGGCACTCAGCCTCTTTATGGCGATATCACTAGCTGCTTTTAAAAAAAAAAAAAAAAACCATGTCCATGCGTGTGTCAGCGGGTTTTCCCTCGACTATTTTTGTGGCGAATGATGCTGGCTGGTGATTCTGCGGTGTCCCCCCACACCTGGCGTCTCTCTCTCTCTCTCTTCTGAGGGAAAGAAAGAGTTTGAGCGTTAAAAGAAGTGTTAAAAGAGGGCTTGATTTGGACGCATGTGTGCATCGAGTTGTAAGTGAAAACTGTTGGCTTAATTACCGTCTTTTCACTTCGGTGACGGCTTAACTGTTTGCTTTATGTCTTGTTCGTAATTGGGATGAAATTCTCTTATTATATACCGGGGCTTATTGGTCGGTTATGCGTCGCCTTTAGGTACGTGGGGAGTTGTTGTTATTTCATGAGTAAATTTATGTGTATCATTCGTAGTTGTATGGAACTGAGACATCATTATGGTTCCGACAGGCCGTGACAATATGTGTCATTCGCAGTTGATTTTTTATAAGGGATTATTGCTCGATCGGCTATGCTATATGTGGTTCTCGGCACAATTCTTAGACCATACTGCGCCAACAAAGTGATTGAGTTTATGTTATATACTCTTAGTTGGAAATTACCGTCATGATTGTATGATTGTAACTGTTGTTGATAACTGCGAAATGAACAGTGCTTGATTTCGCGGTCAGAATATTTTCGCTTGAATAATTGTGGCAGTCATTGTTGGAATGCATTTTTACGGGACAAGCCAATGGACCTTGAATTTGTCGTGCAAGTTTCTCACTTATATGTAAATGAGAGAAAGAAGGGAACAAAGGCATTGGTATTCAAAGGCATATGTGAGTAAAGGAGAGGAGAGAGTTAAGGAATTAAAGAGAGTCAAGGAATTAAAACTGACGCATGGGAATAATAAGACACTGGAGAGGGTAACATAAAAAACGACCAATTGTCAGAAGAAGGAAAAGCAAAAATTGGTAAAATTAGACATACGAGTTCAAGTTACTGAGTGACACCTAATATACAATTAAAGTTGAAGACTAGAAATAAATAATAAGCAAAGAACATGTGACTGATCCCGTAAGTTTATGTGTGCACTTTGCAATATGTTTATAATAGTTATAAAATGGTATTTTGTTGACATCTGTTGCAACGGTGTTGTTTCCAAGTCTCGAGGGTCGAGCTGGAAGAGAGGAGAGTGTTGCCAGAGTGTTGCCGTTGAACTGAAAAAGGTGGAAGGGGTGGGGGAAGGCAAGGGAACTGGAAAGTGTTGGATCCTGGAAGGGGAGGAGGTGGAAGGGACAGTTGAAGGGGAGAGAAGGGGGAAGAAACAGGGGGAACTTGGGAGTAGGGAGTGTTGAGGAGTGAGGAAATCGGGTGTAGGAGTCATGACTAATGGACAGTGAACGGAGGTACAAGGAAGAAGAGGGGGGCGGGGGCAGATGCATATGTAAATGGGTAAAAAAGTGGCAATAACTGTTTTGTTTTTATCGAGTTGAAGGAGACTTGAGGTTTCCATATCCTTTGGTCATGGCTTTCAAGAAATTTCTCACGTTTGGGACCTTTGTAATTCCTATGATTTCTGAAAATTTTGAACTGAAAAGTCACTTACTTTACAAATACATGTATATACGAACGTATATATATATATATATATATATATATATATATATATATATATATATATATATATATATATATATATCTATATGCATGCATACACACTTAGTATTAAATGCTGCAGATTGCTTTTAGCACGTGTACATAAAGTTAATTTATATTGCATCTTGCCACTTATTTCAAATACAAACAGGTAATATCCATGAGAGCAACGACTGCAATGACTTGCATAGGTGGGGCTACCCACTGCATTTCTTTCCCCGACCCCGGAATGACCCCACACAATCGTCATCGGAACCTATTAGATCATCGTCTGTTTTAACGCTCACGACTTCCTCCGATTGGAGGCAGTCTTTGCAAGCAGGCGTTATGGTTGATTGGTGAACGGATCGAGGGTTTATCGTGAATTTTATTTAGTTAATAACTTTGTTATCATTGGCAGAAAAAGTTGGTTTGTAGAGTGTACAAGATATTTCAAGAAGCGTGAGTAACTTGTTTACCCACGTTCACTGGAAAGAAGTACTGTTATCTCAGGCACTTGTGAACCTTACTGTAGCTCGCACGTGTGTGTGTGTAGATGTTTTTTTAGTTGTTTTGAATACAAATCCCATTCGTTATTAAATTGTCTGCGGTATGACATTACGCCACAATTTGTCCCACAGATAGAAAGGCCATAAAAATGATTCAAATTGGATTTGCTTCTGGAAAGAGCTGGCAACCGTCTTCCCCCGAACGGGAGGGTTGCCTGCTCGTAACATTTGGCTGACCCTCCGCCAGCCGCCAGAGGTCGACGTCAGTTAGTCGGCAGCTGACGCTCTTGGAGTCGGTCTGTAGAATTGTGTCTTGCGTGTGGCTACCCAAGTGAACATTTTTTGGATCCTGTTACATGAGCGATTTTATCCAGACAACGATATGAACATGAAGTGAAATTGTCGCTGAATTCGATTTTGAAAATAAGTTGGCGGATGAATGATGCGTACAAATTGAAATTATCAGTGACTCGTTTCCCAGATATTTGTTTAAGAAATTACCTGTATTGACAGATGCAACATAGTGAAATTTGGGTTTTTGTGAAGTTAACAGTTGAAATTTGGGTTGTTATTAAGTTGACAGTTTGAAGGGGCTTTATATACAAGGTATTTCTTTGAACTAAATATAGCGAAAGAGATAATAAGTGGTCAAAATGTCAGCCACAGTTGGTGTCATGTACTCTATGTATTTTGAGTAACTTACATGGCAGACTAAATGAATCTGAATACTGAATAGTGTGATACTCTTTTCACTGTGATTTATTTATATATATATATATATATAGCATATATATATATATATATATATATATATATATATATATATATATATATATATATATACAGATTATTGTGACACTTCTATTTTTACATAATAGTAGATGCTTTTAAAAATTATTACTAATATAGAAATTCATTCTCGCTGTAATGTGGTTCAGATTCCACAATAAGCTGTAGGTCCGTTGCTAAGTAACCAATTGTTTCTTAGCCACGTAAAAATAAGTCTAATCCTTCAGGCCAGCCCTAGGAGAGCTGTTAATCAGTTCAGTGGTCTGGTAAAACTAAAGTATACGTACTTTTATACTAAAAACAACCATCCTTTGTTTGCTACTCATTAATAGTGTTGCCAGCATGTTACAAACAGTTTTGTGGAGAAACAGTCAGCTCTCCAAACATTAGCTGCACGTAATGTTGATGTACACTGTTATCCCATACTTAATGATTTCACCTAAGTAAACAAAATAATAGTAACTGCCTATGATTCTCATGGAAATGTTCAAAGAATACAGTTAGCTTCTGCATTTTATTGATTGAATTTATTATGTGTGTGTATTATTATTGTTATGTGTGTATTATTTACATAGACCAGGCTGGAAGAAAAAAAATCTTTTATAAAATAATTTTACTGAATTTTAAATCATTCTTAAGCAATATTGTTTATTTTTAGACTAAAAATGATGCACACTAGAGTAAATTTACACACACGTGTATATATTATACATACATACATACATATTTAGGCTTTGAACCAAGGACCCTAATTACCTAAATCTAGGCTAGGCGCGGAGAAAAGGAGAAGAACGGGGCGTAATCCGAATAGAAGCGATAGTGCTGAGAGTGCTATACGAGTATTGGAAAACGGAAGCAGAGTTCTAGACTCGGCAGTCGTGGGAGAGGGCAAAATTCCTAAGCGTGCAGAGCAAGGATCAATGGTTTCCAATAGATTCAGTGTGGGAAGTTGCGGTCTGAAGGGCGGTATAGGGTTCGGAATAGTGCCAATGGGACAGAAGTGGCGAAAGCATATCGTGGGAGTCAAGACTGTAGAGATTAAATGCAATGGTAGGGTTGCTGATAAGGGGTCTTGTTTGTCATTCAGCTCCATCGAGGAGGAACACGGGGGATCTATATGTCTATCTATCTATCTGTCTATCTGTATTTATACATAGACAGATCCCTAAATGAATATATATATATATATACATTATACATATATATATATATATATATATATATATATACACATATATAACACATATACATACATAAACTTATATATATTATATACTGTATGTATATATATATATATAATATATATATATATATATATATATATATATATATATATATATATATATCTCGTGCTTGTGTACGACAGCACGCATGTATAGTATAATGCACATATGAATTTGTGTTTGTGTAGTGTGCATGAATTTACTTTTGCTTACATGGTTCTTTGTTCTGGTATCTAGGGAGAGACACTGTAAGGCAAATTGCAAACAAAACGAGCACTCTTACCTGACTTCACAATAGTTTGCATATAATCCTTTACCGCGCCAGACCAAGGCAAACAAAGGTATCTATACCGTGGTTAGGCCGCCTCAACCGTGGATAGGGCGGGTCCATTGATGTGACGGTAGGCTGGAGCAGTACACTCAGAGATGTTTGCTTTGAACCTTCCCTTCCTTTGAGAGCTAGATAATTTATTTGTTCACGTATGCTTATGTTGACTTGCCGTATCGTTTTGTTTATTTCGTTTTGCGTAATTTATGTATGGACTTGCACGTTTGCATTCATACTTTCTCATATTTCTCATCATGTCATTTTCCTAATTTTTTTTTGGCAACATTAAGTCCGTGGAGGGATAATATTTCAAATATTTTTGACAATATTTTTTAGTCTGTCTGAAGCTTTGAATGTAGTGAAATGTCGCTGCTGACTTGGTTTCAGTCTGTTGGCAGATGTGGTTGTCATTGTTGGCAGATGTGGTTGTCATTGTTTTCCGGATGCCTCCACCATGAAAGTCAGTGGAGTTTGTGGATCACACGAGAGAGAACGTAATTACATTTTAGCAATTTCGTGCGATAGACCTTTGAAGTTAAGGGGTTCATCACCCAAAAAACTAACTGAAAACAGTTGCAGTGGCATCATTTTCTTTACCTTCTTCAGTGCAAAACCTCAGGGGTTAGAATATAAAATCACCAAACAAAAATATTAATATCCTTTGAAATTACTCAACCTTTGCTGTACTCTATTGTCCCATCTTTAGACTTTGGGCCTCATTATGACCAGCTTCCTCTTGTACCATCCTTGCACAGTTTGATGCAAATTAAACTATCGCCAGGTTTCTACGAGCAGATTGGTTTGGTTAGCTCGACCCCCAACCGCATTCTTTAATTCGAATTATGTTTATAAATTATTACACATCCTTAAGGCAGAGTTACTGAATTACCCATTATTATTATTTTTTTTTACGAAGGCCATTATGACAGTCACCATCCTTATGTTGAGTAGTTCAACACTAATAGAAGCGCAAGATGGAAGTGGAATGGTCAAGTAGCTATCGGTTAACATAAAGCAAGTGATATAAACAGCTCCCTGAAAGTTCTAGGGGGTGGGGGATGGTTTTAGCGGGGCTTTTAAAAAGCCACAAATGGAATGAGGGCATCACATCCATGGCCTCCTTTCCTTGACAAGGAAGGCTGAGGTTTTTATGGGGAAATAATACAGTGATGTATGCCCCCGGAATAGTATATGTATAGTATGTATGTATATATAGTATTCCATATTCTTGTACAGGAGATGACTCTTGAAGGTGTTACCCTTCTGTTCTAGAAAATTACATACCGGGATGAGGCTGCCAGCCTATCCCGTGATCTTGACCATTGGATGTTCCGTAAGCTTATAAATGGTCATCCATTTAAGCACTAATCAAACACGGTTTCTCAACTTCGTTAATTGGCATTTCAGCTTCGTAGCGAGTGTGTTTATGACGTCTGTAGTGCGCAAGCTGTGTGAAGAAACTACCTACCAGTGTTTAAGAGATTTCTCTCTCTCTCTCTCTCTCTCTCTCTCTCTCTCTCTCTCTCTCTCTCTCTCTCACACATACCCCTTTAGAGAAAGACAAAAAAGTAAAGGTTGTGGCGAACTTCAGGTTTGTTCAAATCACTGTGCGGTGACTTCAACGCCCGAGTGGAAAGTGATCCACTGTCGAGTGTTGATCGTAATTAATTACAACTGCGGTAGGCATTTCGGTGAGATGCTCGGGGGCGCAGGAAAATGGGGTCGAGTTTATTTATTGTCTCGGATAGATAGGTGAAATGTGGTTTAAAATGTTGGACGTATTCTGGGGCCGAAGACTGTAATGCGTGACAGTTTTGTTATATGAGGGCATAAATGACATTATTGTTACAATTGATGTTATAATCACTGATATATATGTTAATATATATATATATATATATATATATATATATATATATATATATATATATATATATATATATATATATAAAATATACATAAACATACATATATACGTATGTATGTATGTATGTATATAAATGCTCATATGCTGTATTGAGTAGACCATTGTACTTGCTGTACTTTGCATGGAGTCGTTGAACTAGAGCAGTTTTTTATACGCACGGGAGAAACTGGTTAATTTGCGTAATAACTGTCGATAGAAAGCGTAAATAGGATTCGCGGTGGGAAGAGAAGATGAGAGGTTGATAACAGGAACGCAGTTATCCACACCTGCTCATATCCGTTAGTGTGCGTGCTTGCGCGCGCTTGCCTACGCTTAAGCTTGTGCGTTTTAAGAGACTTTAATTAAGCTTTAAACGCAGTTTATCATTACTTTAGCTTGTTTTGACATGTTTATTTATAGTATATGTATGTATATATATATACTGTATATTATATTATATATATATATATATATTTATATTTATATATATATATATATATATATAGTATATATATATATATATATATATATATATATATGTGTGTTGTATATATTTATATATATATAACGTTCATATACATATATACAGATGGTAGGTCCCAGTTCTAACGGATCCCAGAACCTAGATGAAAACGTGAAACATTTTAGTGATCATTCCTTATTATGTTTGACATTTAGTAGATATTGATGATTCGTTGCGGTGAAAACCTGCTCACATGATACTAATTTTTGTTCACTTACACAAATTCTCTTATTTGTTGGGGATTGGCCCTTTTGCGGTTGTTTGTTTACACTTAGTGTTGTCTTCATTTATCATTCACTATTCACTCCTATATGTTGACGGTTAAACTAAATGTGTTTTCTTCATTTATTATTGACTATTCACTCTTATATGTAGACGGTCAAACTAAATGTGTTTTCTTCATTTATTATTCACTATTCACTCTTCAATGTTGACGGTTAAACTAAGTGTGTTTGCTTCATTTATTGTTCACTGTTCACTCTTTATATGTTGACGGTTAAACTAAATGTGTTTTCTTCATTTATTATTGACTATTCACTCTTATATGTTG
>NC_089789.1:39081105-39086105 GCF_040412425.1 Macrobrachium rosenbergii
AGAGAAAGAGAGAGAGGAGAAAGCTGAACCAGCGACAGATGCTTAATTTTTAAACGCAGCCAATGCAAATTGAAGATTGCTCGTATTTGTTTGTACTTTTTTCGTGTTGGACGAAACTTTTAAGTTACTGCGCCCATCTCTCTCTCTCAGACTCTCACACACACACACACACACACACACACACTTTCTACATGAATGGTGGTTTACTTTTTGCATCTTATATCTCTTATATATTACTCTGAATAAAATTAAATGCTTAAAGGAACCCTAAATATTGCCAGCTGTATTGAATGTTCTCACAGTTTAGCGTAAAATCGATAAAATAGGAAGGGTTGTAGAGAATACCTGTATCTTGGTGAACTAGTGTGAAGTATTGCGTAGGGAGACCATGTTAGAGCTTATGATTTTAAAGGTGGTTTGAAGTGTGATATACAGTATATATTATATATAGATAGATATATACAGATATTTTGTGTAATACCTATACGTCTTTCTAAACCGAGGGCAGATGGCTCAAGGTGTTGGTTTTCTTATTGTCAGCAAGCATTGTGGGTGAGGTTGCTGGCCCCATGCCCTTTTTCCTCCGGGATTGCAATCGACCAGAGTGAACAATTCACTCTTTGGGGGCAACAAAAGCACAGTCGATTATTGCTATAAACAAGAGTAATGTTTTTTTCAACGAGCGCGTGTTCTTAAAAGGTATTTAAAAGCAAAGGATTACAGTAGTAACTCGCTATAGCTTTAACTTTTGTTTTCAAGTCAGCGGTAATCGAGATCGCGGAAGAAAATCTTCTGCTTGTTAGTTCCAGACGTTTTTCCAGGGTCTGGAAATTCTCTGTGTTTTTGGGGTTCTTTAACTGATTTATTTTAATGATGATGAAACCGAGACAAGTTCGCTATCACGTAAAAAAAAAATAAAGAGAATAAAAAGTAAAGCAGTGAGTTCTGTTTTCTACGAAACTTTTGGGAATGGTATGTACGAATGAGAAGCTATGAATTTTATGCCTGTGATTTTACAAACTACTTTCTTTTGTAATCGTGCGGAGTACAGGGACCTTGATTGACTCTAAGAATTTTCTTGTGGTTAACCAGCAACTTAATGTGAATATGATTTATTGGATTATTCACTGAAGAACATAATCATCATACTATGGAGGAATTTTTTTATTATCGGTATCATGAATACCATCTACATCCTCATGACCATCATTATCATCATCCTATGAAACGGAACCATTTTAACGGTCACCGTAAGCAGCCTGGTCTTCATTATATTTCTTTTCAGAATCATTATATCAAATTCAAACACATTATCGAGGAGTAAAAAGTAGAAATGACAAAGAGAAATAGTTTCGTGGCCATGACATAGAGTGAGCTGAAAAAAAAAGAAAGGAAAATTGTCGAAAGTGTGGCTTTCTCTCTCTCTCTTCGTCTTTCTCCGAGTGTGAAGATGAGAAGGAGCCAGAGAAGAGAAGAGAAAGAGACTTGGAATGAACGGAATAATCAGGTTTCTGTGGCAGTCACTCCCGTAGTAGAGAAACCATGTGTGACATAAACACAGTTTACGCCTGAGCTCGCTCTCTCCTTTCTCTCTTTCTCTCTTTCTCTATAAAACTCGCTTTCTTTGCTTTTTCCTATCTCTGATAATCATTTTATCTATGTAAGTTTGCTTTATTTATATATACCTTTGTAAATTGTTCTGTCAAAATTGGTTTAATCTATTTTTCTAAACTTATCTATTTCTAAACTTATCTATTTCTGTAGTTTCATTTCATCTGATCTTTATCTCGTAGTCTTTATGTTTGTGTATCTATATCTTTATCTGCCTGTCTATGTATCCCTAAGCTGTCAGTTACACTCGTGTCTAGGTGTGGTGAACAAAAAACATACGCCTTCACAGAATTGAATGCGCCGACGAGCGACGAGCCATTCGGAATTGTCTCATTTCCCGTAATCAGGAGATCCGTATCACCAGAGACCAGGTGTCTGTGCATTTTAAAACAGTTGGTTGTGCCGCCGTGACAGATGGTGTCTGCCTTGAAGTGACTGGCAAGAGTGGTTTGTTGTTTTTCGGACGAGGAAACGTCGTAGCGAATGTGATGTGCTTTTTATGGTCAGGGCTGTAATTGAAAGTGAGTTGAATGGTCAGGAATCGATAGTGGAATGGATTTGTGAAGCCAGCGAAGTTGACATAGGCGTGAGGGATAGTGTGAGGGGAAAATGAGAAAACGGCTCCTTGGATTAATTATTTCGGACTGGAAATCTTCATCCGGCCTTTTTCCAAGGGCACCCACTTGTGGTTAATAATCCAGGGTAGTATTCTGAGTTGGTTCGAGTACTGTGGATTTACGAAGCGTGTAGAAAGGAAATGACAGTGAAGGATAAAGTGAGAGTGGATAATGCAAAGTAATATCCAGAGTTTGCTTCGAATAGAATAGCTTTACGAAATGCGGGAAGTGAAATGAAATTGATTGATAAAGTGAGAAGAAAATGAACTGAAGGTGCTGTGGGCAATCATCCTAACTGAGAATCCATCCAAGGATATCTTTACAAAGTAATACCCTATTTATGCCTCGAGTGAAACTCAGACTTTAAACCAAACCGGAGACTTGACTTTTTGTAGAATATCCAAATTCAGTTGTGGAGGTCATCACAGTCACCCATCCACCACCTGTCCCTCCTCGCCGCCACGTTTTCCGTCAGGCCCTGACCACCTTGACGTCCAGCTGCCGCAGGCACCTGAAGAAGATGCTGTCGGACCTGCTGAAGCTGGTCATGAGGGGGGAGAGGGGGGACGGAAAGGGGGACGGCCCCCTGGGCAGTGGAGGGGGTCACCTGCACAAGATCCACCTGCCTCACGCCAAACTGCAGAACCACCAGAATTCCATGAAGAACCGCTCGAAGCGGTTCTATAGGGGTTCTCACGGCGCTTCCTCCTCGTCCCCCGCTTCGGCCAACTCCTCCTCGTCCTCGATCTCGTCCTCCTACTTGTCCCAGAACAGGAGGAGAGTCGGGGACTGCGCTAAGTCCTTCTCCAAGAACTCGAAGAAGAAGGAGGGGAAGGGCGGCAAGGGCCGGAAAGGAGGAAGCAGCGGCAAAAATGACATCTATGAGGATTTCGAGTTTAAGGTTTGTTGTTCATTCCGCTCTACTTTAGTTACCCCTCACTTTTCACAGAAAATGCAGACACTTTGAAGAATATTCTTACTATATATTACCATAAGTTTTAATTGTTTGATAATAAAGAGCTGATTGCCAGCGAAAATGAACATCACATATCCCGTTTATTGTGGTTGTGGGCCGTATGATAGGATCCAATTTGATTTGCCGCCTTTTGAAATGAATTTTATCCTTTGGAGGTTTTGTTGAGCATTTCCAGTTCCCATATTCAGTTCGCTTCCGATTTTAAAAGGCATTTATAGCGCCTGTGAACCTCTAATGTGCTTTTTTCGTTTCAGATCATTATAGTTGTTCCATTGTTTCAGCGTCATGAAACAGAAACAATAAACCACTGAAGTTCGTTCATGAGTTTTTCAGTGTTTTTTTTTTGAGAGTCGTTTTTTTTCCTTCTTGGTTCCAAGTCATTGTCTGATGTGAAATGGGATAATTTTGACGACGCCCGTCGTGTAATGGAACCACTTGTGTTGATGTAGTGAAAGCTACATATTATATATATATATATATATATATATATATATATATATATATATATATATATATATATATATTCATTATATATATATATATATATATATATATATATATATATATATATTCAGTATATATATATATATATATATATATATATATATATATATATGTATGTATGTATGTATGTATGTATGTATGTATGTATATATGGATATGTACGTATGGATGTATATACAGTATATGTGTGTTGCGCGCACGCTCATGTATATAAATTTGAGGGGCCATAAGGCCAAACTACATGTTGCGGCTGACATTACCTCAGTAATCAAGCTAAAATACAGTATTACCAGTCGAAATACGGGTTTTCGTGTGTTACCTATGTTTTAATGGATCCTCAGATCAGTAGAGCGTTGTGTATCATATATATATATATATATATATATATATATATATATATATATATATATATATATATATTTGTTTGTTAACGCATTTTATGTTAGCGGAATTTTATGTTCTTTTCAAGTCGTTCTCTCCGTGTAGCTTCCTGCCATCGCATAATTAGGACATTTGTATTGAGAGAGAGAGAGAGAGAGAGAGAGAGAGAGAGAGAGAGAGAGAGAGAGAGAGAGAGAGAGAGGTTAACAAAATCGGAAGTAATGCACCGGAAACCCTTTGGTTGTTAGGTGCGGACGCCTGCCATTGTTGACTAAACCAGATTGTAGACAGTGTAGTAATGCAAACGGCGTCTGACTATTTTTTTTTTTAAATACCTTCTTCTTCTGGATTCTGAAACTTTGCTGTATTAAGTTTCTTAGTAATGATTTTATCAGTTTACGTTATATTCTGTACATCCATGGTCTGTGCTCTTCATCCTAAAGAAAATATAAAGCAGTTCTACCCTCGAGTCATTTCTTTCGTATAATTTGAGAAGATCAAAAAAAGTATACCGCGTTTTTCGTTTGTCGAATGCAATCATGCTCTTGCATTCCGGGTGCTGTAAAACTGTGGATCTGGTCAGTATGGTGTTAAATGGAATTGGTTGGTGTCTAGCTGAGCTGGGATACACCAGTGCGAGCCCTTGCCTGACGGCAACCCGTAAATGTGGTAAAGCGTTGAAAGGTGTGAGAGAGGCATCATGTGGACCTCCGAACCTGCCTAACCAACTGAGCTGCTGGTACAATGTAGATTCTCTGAAGAAGATCCTGTCATGCTACTCTCAAGCCTCGTGCTCAGTTGCCTTAATTATCATAATTTTTATGATTTATGTCTCAGTCGCTCGTTTTCTGTTTATGTTGTCATGTTGGTTTATTTCTGTCTATTGATTCCTGTCTGTATTTGACTATTAA